>NC_139811.1:10968408-11012129 GCF_963457635.1 Microchirus variegatus
TTTATCTAAATGCTAAATCTAAATCTAAATGCTAAATCTAAATGCTAAATCTAAATACTAAATCTAAATGATAAATGCTAAATCTAAATGTTAAATCTAACCCTAGCCTGTGACAAGCTCAAAATATTGTTAATATATTGTACCCTTTAGGAGATCAATCTGATAAAATCATGATTGGGTTACATATTTTGTTATAACCAAAATACACATAATTCTATGAATAGGAACATTTGCTGCTTGCAAGAACATCACCGGTTTATAAGGCACTTAAACTTTCTCCATTCTGATTTATTCATTTCACAGACATCTTTCTTCCACCTGGGCCACTGTGTATGTGTGTGCACTATGTAATAGATTGCACTTAAGATGTTAAACAGTTACATTGCATCACAGTCCTATGAAAAAGTAATGTCTTCCGAGGTAGTGATGGCGGCCTCTGAGCACAGTTACACTGACAAAAGTAGCAGAAGTTGACGGGACTGTCCCAGCTGAGATGGCCAATCGTCTTCTAATTACTCTGTTCCCTTCCTTCAAAGAACTGCTCCCACACAGAGGAGCAGAGGAGTCCTTTTTTCTGTTTGTCTGAGAGTCTTTCACTAGTAAGTCCACTTATGGGAAGAGAGGGACAGGAGGAAGGATGTGCTTGCGTGGGGACAGAATACAGCTTTAAAAAGCTGAAACTTCATGAAACGGCAGTCCCCTGCGGTTCCTGTTATTCAGTCATTGGCAAAAAAAAAGAATCTTCCAGAAGATGCTGAGCGTCGTGCTTTCGTTTCATCAATCGAAATGAGAGAAGCTGGACCAAACCGATCCTTTCTTCCTTTGTTTTGTTTTTGGAGGCATTTAATTGGTCCCCTCTCGAGTGTTCGTGACATTGTCAAAAGTTTTCAATCGTTTAGAAACACAGACACGCATGTAACCGTGCTCCTCAGAAGTAAGCGAAGAGATCGGTCGATCATTTTCACACACAAAAGTTTTTGTTTTGCGTAAATTAAAGGGATACTTCACGGATTTGAATGTGGCTTTGTATTGCTAGAATAGCAGTAGTATTTTTTAGAAAATGTGCTTCCCTCCCTCAGTTTTTCCCTGACTTGTAAAAAAAATCTGTTTTCCCTGATCCAAATGTGCCCTACTGTGAGTCAAATGACGCGTTTTGCATCACAGTAGGGCAAATTTTGAAAATGGAAAACAGATTTTTTTACAACTCAGTGAAAAACTGAGGGATGGAAGCACATTTTCTAAAAAATACTACTGCTATTCCAGCAATACAAAGCCACATTCAAATCGGTGAAGTATCCCTTTAAGATTAAAAAAATAAAGATATATATACTAAGTGACTTCGGGAAAAAGACCAAAAGGATCCCTAATGGCAGAAATTAAATGCTGCGCAATTAAAATGATAAAAGTGTCAGTTAAATGAAAAAAAAAAAAGGTTTAATGGATTACGTTGCAGTAAAGTAACGTCTGGCACACCACTGAGAATTCGCCCGTTTCATTTATTCCTGCTCCTAAAATCCATACGAGCAAGTGAAGTATGGGCATTTGACCTTGGACAGATCACAGCTGAATTCATTAAAGATCACTTTGAATTTGGTAAGTGGCAGATGGGACAGCGGTCGTAGGTCATGATGCGGTAATGAGGGCGATGCATTTAGACCTTCTGTCTCACACTGGGTTTTATGGGTGTTAAATATAAAACTGCACATTATAATCAGGTCAGATCAAATTGAAAAGTTAATGTTAACAGGTGTGGTTAGGTGACACGTTTGCTCTCCACGTTTAATTCTTCAAACGGGGATTTCGTCCTCACCTGTGTGGCTTCAAAAAATGCCCTGAGCCTTTAAAACTTAAAGCTGTGGGAGCTTATTTTGATATTACTGAGCAATAACTCCACAATAACCTTGTAGAATAATAATCTGAGAGGGAAATAGAATCCGTAGAATAGAATGCTTTGACCAATCACAGGGCAGTTCAGAGAGAAAACATCTATCCGTCCATCTTTGTAGCAATCCTACCTACTGCAACTTTAATGATGAGGAAAGCTTTATCTAACGCTTCATTATTCAACTGTTGTGGCGACCTGTGTGTCTTATTAAGGGGCTTTGTGGTATCATTACTCCATAAAAGTGTTAATAACCCAACTCAGGTCAACTGGTACTGAAGATTTAACACCTTACCAGTATGTGAGAGATGTTCCATGTTCCTTCCTGTTTCTATTCATCTACACTTTTGTCACATTGTGCAGAATATATTTGAAGTTTTCAATATTTCAGTATTTCGGACTCTTCCGGGAGTATCTCACACACCACAGTCTGGAGTCTCTTCTACCTTTTATCTGTCTTTTCCGATATCACCAACGTGTCCGCAGGGTTACTTTTGAGCAGAGATAGATGTGCATAACATCCCCTAAATATTCAAACAGAGGTGTGAAAGGCAGGTGAGGACACTTGGGTCTCAGAGCTGAAGGTAGCCACAGAAAACATAATTGAAACCAAGTCCTGGGCATTTCTGACATATTATTTGTCTTATTCAAGGTTTTCCTATTTCCGTCCTTCATCACAGGAGCAGCCAGCAGAAGGCCATGTATCCTGCTGTTCACTGCCTTTTAAGGCAAGAACTATTTTCTAGATGTCGCTTGAACTAGAGTTTTAAATGGGTAATAATACTGGGGGTTTTATGAGTGCCAATTTGTGTCATTTGAATTTTATGCTTTCCCTGCAAACAGACAAATGGAATACCGTTGTAAAATAATAGTAATTGGAGATTAAAGGATTAATTTCCACCCCTCAGACGAAGCATTTTGCTAATTCCTTTCTGAACACTATGAAGAGAATGAGGCATTTTCTTTCGTAGGTGATTTTTTTTTTATTCTTCATCTTAAAAAATAACTTTTTCTTTACCCGTCAGCCACAGAAAGACGTACAAGTCAAGCAACAAGTCCTTAAAAGAATGTCATCTCAGACATTCATTGTCACATCACTATATCCATATTTAAGAATATGTGACATCAAACTTTCTGTCTACAGTACATAATAGCGCCACAGATAACTGTGTGCAATTGCATCGATTAATCTATACTTGCTTTTTAAAATGCATTAAGACTAAACCTTTAGAAACTGTAATAAGATAGCAGTTTATAAAGGCAAAGCAGAGGTGAGTGTGTGTGATGACTCTGTAACACCAGCCTGCACAGAAAAAAAAAAACCTGTCATACACTGATTCATAGAAGTTTTATGAGCATGAACAAAATAGACTCATTTTGTTTATCACTTCATAAGCTGTTTTTTTTTATATACTCATTGTATTTTTAAAACATTACCATGGAAGGGAATGTGTGCGGCACAAGAACTGCATGTGTCAGCCATGCAGGACAAAACCGCCAGAGGGAATCTGTAATGAAACTCATCCTCTCACTGACAGGATTTACTGTGACTGCTCAAATCAGATTTTTTCCACTTGTGTGACACACATCTTATCGCTCCCTTGCTATCTAAACAGTGAAAAATCAAGTGCTGTTCCATGTTAATCCCTGTGTAAAGAAAATGAGGTGGCAAATTATATTGTTTAACAGGTAGTAAAGATGAAGCCCTATGTACATTGGTAGTCATTACAGAAAATCCCCATTTATTCTGCATTAGCTCCTCTGAGCAGCCATGACATCTGCCCATGTCAATCCATCGCGTCTCCTCGGGGCAACCTATAATCATTTCCCAAAGCTGCACTGAAAAGAAGATGAGACAGAAGAAGACAAAGGGGTGCAACTTGATACTCATTTCACTTTCACGACTTGTTTTGCTTTCTCTCCCGCTCAACATGTCAGATGTGATTCATGTACCTGATCCAATCAGTAGAGTGGGCAATGATGGACGTTGGAAACTAAAGCACTCAGACAAATCCTGCAGGCAGCAAACCCATTTAAAAACAAATACACACACGACTTGCAGGAGCACACACACACACACAAGTTCATGGTAGATATTGTGTGTTGCATAAATGGATGACTGTTCTAATGAAGTATTCTCTATTTTGTTCTTCTTTCAGCTCCTCCTTTTATGTGGATCCACAGGAGATCATCTGACTCCATGTTGCCCCTATCCCTTGTGTCCTAATCTGTTACAGAATCTGTCCTCATGTCCTCCTTCACAACATCCATGAACCTTCTCCGTGGTCTTCCTCTTGTCCTGCAGCCCGGCAGCTCCGACTTCAACATCCTTTATCCGATATAATCACTATCCCTCCTCTGCACTCTGAAACTGTACAACCCGAGCTGTCAATTTCCAAATTTCAGCTGTGCCACCTCCAGCTCCACCTCCTGTCTTTTACAGAGTGCCACTGTCTCCAAGTCATAGCTGGCCTCACTACTGTCTTGTAGACCTTCACTGTTGCTGTTATCCTTCCGTCCACTTTCACTACCTCTACTCCATGCATCTATTCTGTAACACCTGTCTCACTGTCATTCACACCCTCTCCAGGTTCTCTTCGACCTGTCAGCCACTCTCACTACAAATCACAATATCATCTGCAAACAATATAGTCCACGGAGACTCCTGCCTGGCCTCATCTGTCAACATCATCATCACCATTGACAGAGGTTATTTTCGATGTAATCCCACCTTCACCTTGAACCCAAAAATTGCATCTGTGGTGCACATTCTTGGCATGAACCCAAACTGCTTGCTCACCGATCTTCACTTCTTTCTTTAACAACTCTTCCCCACATCTTCATAGTGTGACCGATCAACTTTAAACCTCCTCAGTCCTGCACGTCCCCCTTATTCTCGGAAATTGGTAACATTACACGTCTTCATTCCTCAGGCATTTTCTTGCTCTCCAAAATTGGGTCTGGTCAGAAAGTATAACCGCTCTCTCTCGCTCTCTTAGACATCTCCATACCTCCACTGATACTTACTAATCATCTGCAGATTCTGAGGCACTATCTCCTCTCTACCCCATTTCCCTCATCAGCTCCTCAAAATACATCTTCTCAACACACTCTGTTCACTTGGTAGGACATTTCCTTCTCTGTCCTTAATCACGCTAACATGTTGCACATCCTTTCCGGCTCTGTCTTTGCTGCACACCGAGACTCCCAGTACTCCTTCCTACTTTCTTCATCTCCCTGGTTGCCCCACTTTTTTTGTTGGATACTTTCCTGTACTTTCTCATTTCACCTCAAAGTTCCCTTACCTTCTGTCCATTAAGTATTCTCTATTCTAGAATTAAATAAATGTATATCCAAGTTCTCCAATGCTTTGTTTTCATATTGTGGGAAATCATACATTTCCTATGTGATGTTTTTCTTGTTTTGAGGGGATTTTATTTGTCAAAACAACAATACAAGACTATCTGTTGATGCTCAGAGGGAATTATGTGTAGTTATTATAGGCCAGAGGTTATACTACAGTGACAGATCAATGCCTGTGTATGCAACAGTGATTTAGCATCTTGTTCAAAGCCACTTCAGTATAGGCTTGGTGTTTCTTTCCATGGAAGTCCATAAGGCTCCAGTCTCTAACTTTTACTGATTTTTTATTAGTGATGAGTCACAATTCCCTTCTGAAAGTTTTCATCTGTGCTTATTTCTGTTTTCAGCCATGTCACTCTACTGGTGCAAGGTTGCCGTTTGCTTTGTCTGTCTCGACATAAAACACTTCCTGTGTGCAGCACAGGAACGTCACTGGGCGTCATTCACATGCCGACCACGACGTGGATCCCTTTATGGCCATTCATAGCCACAAATTACCATCCTCTATTGCAGACCTGGGCATGATACGCCCCCCGGGCCACATCCGTGGCTGGCCTCTCTTGGTCGCACTGGTGCACCTAACATTTCCAGAGTTTCTCATATATTGATCGATGTGTGGCGAGAGAATCAACACGATCGCATCATTCCGTTCATTCGTCACCCTTCCCCACAGCTCTCTCTCTCGCAAACTAAAAGCTGATTTGCTATGGTGAATTGTGGCAAAAAATAAAAGAATGGAAGGGAAAAGGAAGAAAGGTAATTTGACAGAAGAAATCAAGATTGTGCAAGATTTTCACTCGCTCTTTCCAGACCTTCCAGACCCTGAAGGTTCGAAACTCACAGTTCAGCAACTGCTGAGAACGCTTTGATGTATTGTAATCTCGGGCTCAAAGAGATCTATGAAAAAAACCCTTCTCGTAACGTAACCAGCATTTCTCCTGAACAGCGAATCCTCCTGGTTCGGGCACTAGTACGGGCACATCCGGTTGCGTACATTGTACCGCAGAAGAAGAATAACATCCGTTGTGGAGGTGTTTCACGAGCGACAGTGTCTTCTGACTGCGGCGGGGTGTCGTGACAAAACAATTTTTAAACAGTCTGTCTTCTGGGTGTGAGATTTCAGTCTGAAACACCGCTGCTGAGGAGAGCATCAGTAAGGAGAGATTTCTATCGGCTCATTTACAGCAACTAGGAGGTTTTTGACCATAAAAACAAGTTAATGTATGTAAGTAGACCTCCAAAACTAACATATATGTGCAACAGGACCACTCTATGTGAGCTTTAACTTCATAATCTAAAACTACAAGCGATGAAGTAAAGGAGGTGAATTCTAAAAATAGCGTGTGTGTGTCATTGCGCCCTGAACTGCACAGTTATGTTCACTGAAATGCACATATGTAAGATATAATTAAAAACTACTCTTCTGAAATATCCTGACGCTTTTGGCCATTACCTCGGCTAATTTAATCAGTTAGGTTAGTTAATAAGGTTAAGGTGAATTGAAGTCAATAAAATCAGGTAATTGTTTAAGCGAGACTTTCCTGATTTCTGCCACCTGCTAAGTGAAATTGCTTTTCAACAGCTGTGTTGTGCTCAGGAGCTGATCATGAGTGTCAGTGACATACAAGTCCCACCCTCTCCTGAGGGCTCTATGACATGTGATAGAGCAAAAATACATGTGCTAATGAGTTTAAAATTGTCATTATTCATGTATTTATTTTTTGCATCAGCCAATTGTTACAAGCACAAAAACACTTGGTAATAAGTGAAAATAATGTGTGACAGGCACCTTTACGTCAGAATACCTGTCACATTTAATTTCTACAATCTGGTTCAGACAAGACACTTATTGTTTGTAATGTTTGTACGCATGGTTTACAGTTTCCTTATGGAGTTCAACATTCTGTGAAGTTTTGCTGCCATGTAAATAACACAGATAAACACAGATCCACAACCAGGGGTTGCATCAATGTGAAGCAAGGTAGTGTCTGAGCGCAGCAGAATATGTTTTAGGCTAACAACAACTCTACTTGTTTGTATTTGTGTGGAGACGAGAAGTAAATTAGTCATATTGTGCAAGTCTGGGTAATAACTAGTCTGGGTTTCATTACACTTTATCTTCAAGCAACCTTCGGAACCTTAGTTGTTGTAATTATAATGGGAGCAAAGGAGTTATTTCACAAGTAACCGTTTGTGTTCAGAGGTTGGAGTGCAAATGCAGAACTATTGCACAGGAGACTACTGTTTTTTTCCTAATTATGACAATAAGCAATAAGCATTTTCTGTAGCTTCAGTCGTTCATCTTTAGAGTAAACTTCAGTATACAGACTGGTTTTATCACTGGGGAGATGGCCCATGTTTATATATAACATCACAGGAGAACTACAGGGAAAAAGAGAGATAAGGAGTAAAGGAAAAGAGGAGGAGTCTAAGTGTGTGCAATTGTATTTGTTACCAAAACAAGACATAATCTCATTTCTGAGGAACTTAAGTTCAATAATTTGCTTAACCCGTCTAAATTAATGGAAGTCGATATGGTCCTCAGAATAGCTGTGCAAACCTATGTGTGTGTGTGTGTGTGTGTGTAGCCAGGAGGCAATAGACCTGATTGGCTGTCCCAGATACCCAAATAAGTGCTCACGCATAATTCCACGTCACAGTTTTTTTTTTTTTTTTTTTTAAGTCAGCAGTGAAGAGACGTACGCACATGCGCACAACACACACAAAACACGTCACGATCACCTCAGCCTCATTATTTGTCATTCTCTCCTCTCACCCACAGTATATCTCCTCTGCTGCTGTATCACTGCCTATAACACGGTTAGGTGGGTGAGCTACGATGCCTCGACAGGATGCTGAGCGCACACACACACATACACAATAACACAAATTAGATATCAGGATATTGCTCCCAAGAAACTTATGATATACAGTGTGTGCTTCGTTCGTGTGTGTGTGTGTGTGTGTGTGTGTGTGTGTGTGTGTGCATGCAGCTTGTCAAGTCGTATTGATCCACAGCAGGTGTTCTTTGATTGGGTTATTTAAGCAGCATGTTGCAAACAATTTGTGCACACACACACACACACACATTTGCACGCACACATGCACACAGCCAATTAACACCTCACTATCCCTCTGGTACACTGCAATCAAGCTAGATATCTTTAATCAAACACGAGTGCTCACATAGCTGCACACCTGCCTGCACCCACTCATAATCACACGCAACACAAACATGTACACACAGACAGTTTTTTCGCTGGTATGAAATCGTATGAGCTGCAAGTTCAGCAACAAGTAATTAGTTTATGTTAGCGATTAGCCTGATACACAATCAACCTCCGGCTCTGGCCTGTAGCGTGTGCTCGCTTTATCACCATTTGTGAGGACAATGTGGGGAACGGGCTGGAAACGCAAAGGTTAAGAATGGCTAAAGGGCTTAATTCACATTCTACCTGCTCTTCAGTGAGACCTCTCATTTCACATCCTTGTCTCTGGTTTCTCATTTTAAAAGGTTCCCGGTAAACTGGAAGCATGTGTTGCAAGTGATTGCATGGTTTTTTGAAGGTTAGTTTAAAAAAGAGAGACGTCAGGTCCTGTGAAGATGTAAGAAAGATTTTATACATATATATATATATATCTGTAACGCAATGCATTTGATCTGTGCTATCTACAAACTTCTCCAACATTTACTCGTATGTCTTGCTATGTATGAATTATAAACTAGCTAAAGGCCTTGGAATAATCTATGGGATCCCCTTATTTTCTGACATTAAAAGGTCCAGTGTGTGGCCTTAAGGGCAAAATGAATACAGGATTATTATCAGTGTAGAATCACTTTGAATAAGTTTTGTTGTTGTTACCTTAGAATAAGTACTTTGTATCTAACTCCTCAACAAACATTTAGAAATGTTATTTCAGTCAATTACTTCTACTATTGTATTTTATCTTGTTGGAAAGCCTGATTAGTCCCCTTTACAACGAGGTACAACTTGTAAGGAATCGTGCAATTTTGGAATGTGCAACACAGCTCAACGTGTGGGTAGCAACCCCCCAAAAAAACCTGCAATATTCTCCTGTTGGAATTCACTCGTCTCGCACTTCAAGTGCTGCCAGGTGTGTGCCAGTCACAGGTGTGCCTGACAGTGTCAAATGAATAAAGTGTAAAAATAAATAAATAAAATAGCGAATGTGTGTTGTTTTTCCTTTTTACCGTGGGAGAGTACAATCATCCAATCCACCAAGTTACTCAAAACAGGCGTGAATACCAACAGGAGAATATTGCAGAATTTTTGGGGAGCGCTACCCACACATTGAGCGTTGTGTCGCTCATGGCACAGAAACACAATCCTTACAAGTTATACCTTGTTGTGAAGGTGACTAATCAGGCTTTCCAACAAGATAAAAACATCCATCATCCATCCATATTCTACCACTGTATCGTCCACATCAGTGTCTGTGTCAATCTCAGCATGACATAGGGCGATAGGCGAGGTACACAATGGACAGATTGCCAGTCCGTCACAGGGCCACACAGAGACAAACGACCATCCACACTCTCACTCACACCTCAATTGTGTGGATTGTCCAATTTGCCTAATCCCTATAATGCATGTTTTCAGACTGTGGGAGGAAACTGGAGAACCCGGAGAAAACCCCACGCACATAAGGGGAGAACATGCAAACTCCATGCAGAAAGACCCTTGTTCCGACCGCGGCACAAACCTGGGTCTTCTTGTTACAAAGGCAAGAGCGCTCACCACTACAACAACCATGTAGCCCCTTAATACAACACCAATTAGTATTATTAACGGGGAGAAATAATGTGTATATCATTATGTCAGCTGAGTGGCACAGCACCCCCCGCGACTCTCATGTGGGGGATAAAGCGGTAGAAGATGGATGGAATTTTGGAAGTTTAGTTGCTCAGAACAGACCAATATGAAGAGATGCCTTTATACATAATTGCAGATGTACCACAAATGTGTCACCACTGAACCAAATCATCAAAACCGAAAGGCTTTTTTTTTTTGCTTTTGTTGCTGGGATTTCCTTTGTTAAGGGGTTCTGACACTGGACGGAAAACCAAGGGCAAAAAAGGATTGCTGGGAATAAAATATCATACGAGAGATATAGAGAGATAGAGGGGGAGAGAGAGGGGGAGAAATAAAAAAGTGTGTTTTTGTTTTCATCCCTGCAGCCTCAGATCAGCTTGGCTCACAGAGAACAACAATTAATTATCTGCAGGCTCATCATGGACACCTGCAATGATTTATGGGGCCCTTTATGGAGCAGTGATAGGTCAAGATCAGCATACAACAGAGGAACCGAGTAGATTTTTGCTCCCTTCTGGAAAAAAAGAAAAGAAAAAGAAAAACGCAATCCCCAAGCGACAGAAATGTATTTTTGTTAAATGTGTGTTAAGCAGCTGTAGATAGCTCAAAATCTCTCTCTCTCTCAGTCTCACAGATACACACACACACACATATGCCAGCCTATTGGTTTGTTGTTGCGTGTTTTGTTGCTTGTGCCCATGGGCTCTTTTTTTCCCTCCTTTTCATCTCTAAAAATTCTCTATTGAGCAGAATTTCACTTCATCTATCAGGCCTGTATGAAAGATTTTGTCTGCCAAACAATTTCTGTAATTTTGAAAGCATGCACTTGATTTAGCTTCTTTTTTTTTTTCTTGCACACAGTGAGAAAACTAGAACAGGTTACAGCTATGTGTCAGTGTGTTGCTCAAGGACATGTAAAGAAGGACACACGGATGTAGGTGGAAACAGTAGCTGCTGAGGGGAACAAGCCTGTTCCTGTCACTCAGGACATTCTTCCGCAGGCTAATATCACCCTGCCAGAGGGATGATATTTTGGCGAGTTGTTTAATGGACTGCATGACGGATAGCTGTGTACGGGCCACAGCTCATGCCAGGGGTGTGTGTGCTTCCTGAAGGGAATTTTGGAGTCGGATATTACTTTCTTAAACAAATTGAAAAATCTCTTTTTGGCTTAAGAGAAATACAGACAATCTTGAATTTCATGTTACCTTTACAAAAAAAAAGAAGGTAATTGATTTTAGAGTGCAACCGGGCTGAATAAAGGTGAAATCGATAGAGTAGAAAAAAAAGGGGAAAGAAATTCCCGATTTGTTCCTATTACCATTTAATGAAATCTCAATGGATGTTGCTCAGTACATCAAAGGGACATGTGTGTTACTGTGCTGGAGGTGACGGTGAGAAGGTTGAAGTCAAACGGTGCTGCTTTAAAGCTCTTAGAGATATTACACCCAGAGGGCTGTGCTAGGACAACCACGGCGATCGATGCAATCACATCATGTCCACAAAGTGTTTGAGACAGCAATTAATAGTCTCGTTTTATATGCCAGTCAGGCCGGAGGTTAAATGCTTTTTTGGTTAAGATTTAAATAGGCTTCTTCTCTTGTGATTGATTAAATATGATTTCATGAACATGTGAGTGCAAGAGCCGTTAAACCTGTTCTGGGGTATGAAAATGTTTCCTATGGACTAAACCGTTTCCCCTCCACTACATTAATAAGTTCGCATTTCATGTTTGCCAGAGTCTCACTTGTAATTTCCGGTTATCTCGTCTTTCTGAGCTAGCAGCTATACTCACAATATTGGACTATTTCACAATTACACAGCCTCATGAAGGTAGACTGTCAGCGTTGTCCGTTAATAGGTGTAGTTTGTGCGCAAGATGTTTTGTGCTGAAGCTACGGATGAAGTCTTGGCTGAGAAGACAGAATTAACTCGTACAAGTTACGGTTCTACACAAAAGTACACAACATCCTTTTCCCGGTCAACTCGCTCACATTAGTGTTGTGTCCGTCATGAGTGATTCGTTCGAAAGTACGAATCATTTGAGTGAACGAACTGACTGGGATCGCTTCATGAACTGATTAGTTCCTTTCCTAGTTCAGTTGAGCTCAGCAGCGATCGCGGCGGCCGGGAGTAGAACTGCCGCATTCTGTGAATCACTCGTGAATTTGTTCGCAGACGCCGTCACTCACTCGTGAATCTTCGGCAAACGACGCCAGCCAACGTGCGCCGAGCGGGGAGGGAGCGACTAGTAAGAAGAACTGTGTCTGCCGTTGCTGCTGTTAACTGACACGCAGAGAGCTCGTGAACTGTGACTGTGGACGTGAATCTCGCGAACGAACAGATACACAGAGAACTGGAGAACTGTGGCGCGAACGTACTGCACTCAGGGAGGAGGTGAGTCACGTAGCAGGGCACTGCTGCTTAGCACTGAACGGTTTGGTTAACGAATCTTTTGAACGAATCATTTTAATGCACTGATTCAAGTGATTCAGTACACTCAAATGAACTGCCGATCCCATCACTAGCTCTCATTGGTTACTGCAGGGCTCTACTCAAGCTGATGATGTTTAAATTGCATCTGTTAACTCATCACACTACAGGACATTATTTGCCCAGATAGTCCGATCAAATCATCCTAAAATCAGTCGCACACACGATTGTCGGAAGGACCAGATCACATCTGACCAATTATCCTCTAGTGTGGGGCAGGTTTAACCCAATCTTTCCACATAGTGGAAAAAAGTGAATAAAGAGCACATTTTCAAGTTCTAATTTAAATGTCCACAGACGTGCATATAATGGTGTTATAAGTGGTTATAAGTGACGAAAAGCACAGAGTTGAGAAAATATATTTCTTTTTTCCCCCCTCTCCTATCCATATGCTATTAAAAAATATACTGGGTCAAAACACACCAAAGATGTCCCCATAGCAGCATTAAAACACACCTCTACATGTGCAAAACATTGTTTGTTTTTTTTAAGTGACATCTTGCTGTCACTCACTTTTTGACACACCAGTTAACTCTGCACCTACCTCATGAGTTAGAATTGTACCTCAAATACTTGACTAACTAAACTATTTTGACATAGTATAGTGACACAAAAAAATAATAATTCAGTTTAGTTGCGAGGAAACATCCTCATTTGTATGAGACGGCATTGATTTCACAACCCACTCACTCATTAAGAAGATCCCTTATAATTGTTTGAGGCCTCGATCACATTCCTACTTCAAACAACAGCGACAACTGAGATGAACAAATTGACGGCACGGAGCCTCATTCGAGGATAAAAGCTTATATTAATGAGCAAACAAACGCCAGAAGCCTCCACGTAAAAGGAGCTTCATACACTCACCTGACATTTAACTTTCAGCATGTAGCCAATAGACTCCACAGCAGTCTGTTGGTGGCGTCATCAAGTTGTCAGACGAAATCAGGTCATTCGTTTTATGCTGTGAATTATCTCCATTAACAAACACATACAAGCACATATGGGCTTAAGTTTGATAAAATAACTGGCTTTTGTATAAAAGTTCTTACTTCTCACCCATCTGACTTCCCCGTGTTATAGCACTTCATCCAGGACTGTGAAAGCTCTGATTACTCTTTTCTCCCCTATCTTCTCTACTCAGCCTATAGCCCCTCTTTTCTGCCTGTCCTCCTACATTAGCAGACATCAGAAAGCTTCCATCAGTCTCGAGAGAACAGCATCGCAAACCCATTAACCTAAACAATGCAAAACAATTTGACCTTGCATCCGTTCATCTCCCTCTTTCTCTCTCTCCATCATCTGCAGCTGTCCGTCTTTCAGCTTCTCTTCTCGTCACTCTGAACATAGTCACGTATCAGATCGCATTACTGTCCTCGTAGCAAAACATTGGGCGGCCGCTATCAACACCACTGGAGGGCAACTGAAGACACATACACAGAGCCAACAAAGTATTTCAAAGTCAAACAATTACTCTTTTATGGTTGTAACCTCTCACTTGGATCGTTATGGAATGTCCATTCTAAAATTAAGCACATGACCAATCTCAACACAAGGTAAATTCTTTGGAACTCCACATTGAGCCGGGGTCAATATCAAGACTGTTTAAATAAAATCACCACTTATGAAATCTGTAAATCCTCTTTTCAATTACATTCATACATATACAGTATGTATTCATCTCTTCTGGTAAAAGAGACTGTGTTATAAAGAAGAAAACTAACTTTGTCCTCTCCAGTGAATATAGTATAATGGAAATCCATGTAATAAAGAGTGATGTAGTGCAGCGATGAAATGGAATAATACATAAACACTATCCAGTATGTCATATATGGTAATAATACTGCCTCTGACAAAGAGTAAAATAGCTCACAACTATCATTAAATATTTGTACAGTGTTTTTTTTTTTAAATAGCAGATGCTGTTCAGCAATTATAGAGTACCTCCTGTTACAGTGGTTTGGGATTCCTTCACTACAATTTTCTCATTAAATCAGTGTCAGTCGTTGCTGCCAGTGTGAGCTGAGAAATCACAAGCAAAAACAGAAGCTGATTTGACTGCCCTGTATTTCCCTTCTTGGTTTGAGGCTTTGGGAAACCATCAGTGTCACTCTGCGATGTGAGGCGTCGTCACAAGTGTGACAACATTAACATTGAGCCGCTCAGTAGACGTACTGATCTATTTCGGGGGTTTCTCCTTAAGCCTAACAGTTAACCATAGCTCCACAGATATTGTTTTGGGCGATTTAAATGTGTTTTTGCGCGCTGTTGAAATTTTATGAAATGACCATTCCCACTGCTTTGGCACTCAGTTTGGAGTCTCCAGTCAGCCTAACCCTATTGGCATGTCTTCAGACTGTGGAGGGAAGCCAGAGAGCTCTTTTGAAAACCTACAAACATACACACTCACAGAAGAAAGGCCTTTAAGCCCGCCCCACACTAGAGGATAATTGGCCAGATTTCTGTCCCCGTTTGGCCCTTCCCAAAATAGTGGGTGCATTCCAATTTCAGGCTGGTTTGAACAGATAATCTGGACAAATAATCCTGTAGTGTGAGGGATTAACAGACGCGATTTTAACGTCATAGTGTTTCAAAATCGTAAGTATTAAGTATGTTTGATATTTATGGCTGAACACTGATTGAACAATAACCCCACAATAACCAAGTTGACCGAGAAACAGATGTCGCGTACTTTTGTTTAGAACCGTGACTTGAAGCCAAGTTGATTCCGTCTTCTCCGCCATGATTTCATCATCCAGTGCTTTTCTCAACACAAAACATCGCGCACACATACAACAGCAACACCGACAGTCGGTCTCCACGTCTGTTTATATTCTGAAATCACATTAAATCACGTGTGATTCTGTAAAATCGTTGATTAAACACAAATGTCCTGCTTCTTGCCGGGAACAAGTCTGTGCTTTCTCAGGATTAAAACATTGAAAATCGGTTGCAAAGTTTGTTAAGTCTGTGGTCTCCCACGTCAGATTTGAAAATCATCTAGTGTGGGGCAGGCTTTAGTCGAAGAGAGATTTGAACAGGTGAACTTCTTGCTGTGAGGCAACTGTGGTATTGAACCGCCAAATAAGGTGAGGGTATTTTGTGTGAGCTAATAGTAAAAACTGGTCAAAAAAAACCTGCTAAATCCCATATGTAAGCAAGGTTTCGACCAATGGGAATGTGTTTAAGCTGCATTCACGTTTGGTTCAAACGACAACAACGTACACAGGTTTTCATCAGCTTCTGCTCCGATTAGCATCAGTGGGAACCCACGATATCTTATGCAACGCTACAGCCAAAAGCCACTATGCACATTCATTTTCAGGCCATTATCTTAGCCATTAGCATAGGTGCATCTTTTAAAACTTGGGAGTTTTAGCAGCTTCACCAAGGTTTAAAACTCCCTGTATACCTGCTGCTGAATTTAGTGACAAAGATGCTTTATTCTCTGGGCTTATTCAAAGTGCATGACAATGATAATGAATTATAATTGCCTTGGGTGTAAGAAGAGATTAAATGGTGTTAAAGATTAGGTGTAGAAGAAAAAACTTGGGGCAAACACAATGGAAACACTCTTCTGGCTGGACACACAGACACACAGGTGAAGAGGCTGAGGTGAAGTGGGTTGGGGAAGAAGAGAAAATGACAAAATACACTCAAAAGTACCCTTTTCTCACACTTCAATCTGCCTCAGATTCCAAGAACATGCTCTCACCACCCACCGCCAAGCCTGATCAATGACTTCTCACACATAGCCACATATCCTATAACCACTTAAAGCTCCCATAGAGTGGTCCTGTTGCACATATATGTTAGTTACGGAGGTCTACTTACATACATTAACTTGTTTTTATGGTCGGAACCTCCTAGTTGCTGTAAACAAGCCGATAGAAATCCTCTTTTCTGACGCTGTTCCCCAGCCGCGATATTTCAGACTCAACTCTCACCCCGGCTTCCCAACTGTTTTGTGATTGGCCAGTACCCGGAAGCCACATATTCAGCACACCCGCTCTCAGAAGCGCAGCTCCCCCATCTGGAACGGTGGATGCACTGCTACTCATTATCAAAACATTGTTTTAACAGTGTTTAAAAATATCTTCGTCACGACTCCCCGCCTGAGCCCGAGATTACAATAAAACACAGCGTTCTCAGCAGTGGCTGAACTGTTTGTTCAGAGCCTTCAGGGCTTCTTAAACAAGGTAATGATGCAGATGCACACTAAAAAACAGCGTTAATTGGAACTTCCGGTCTAGGTCCGCTTTAAAAAACCAAATCACAAAATGACTACGTATTTGAAATAGAACACTGGTGTTGATGACAATGAGAAAGGCAAAGACCACAGGGTTTGGGGGTGAGAGGATGGATAGATGTGGTTAGATAGGATGAAGAGAAAGACTGTGGCCACTCTGGCCCTTCACCAGTCAGATAATACAACAAAGCCACCCTGAAACCTGCCTCTGAACAGGGGGCTGAATTCCTTCTCAAGCCAATGTCAGAATCACACACTGTGTGTGTGCTGGGCATCTTTTTGTTTAAATGAGGTCTTACAAGAACTTGAAATAAATGCCTCCCACTAAGTCTTTTTTTTTTTTCTTCAGCGAAACAAAGAAAGCAGCTAACGGGGGGATATTCCACAAGAGCATCACTTGTCATCATGTTGAGTCATTTTGCCAGATGATGAGCTGGAAGCTCTGCTGATTTAAGCTCGAAAGCACTTGTGATATCTAAAAATACGAGGCAATGATCTTTAGCCACAACAACACACTAAATTATGAATGGAAACCCCACAGCGAGAAAGAATGAGTGTAATGAAAACACTGGGATGTTTTTGCGAGTCCAAAATGATGGAAACAAACAGGGAAACAGACGGAACGTAATTGGATACATTGAAGGAGAATCGAGGTGAAAGACACGAGGAAAGGAACGAAGGCATGTGCCAGATGGTAAATGTAATTTTACCCTGATGCTCCAACGGGCAAGAGTTCACAACCCTCACCCGTGAGCATGTAAAGTACAAAAACACCATACAAAATAAAAAAGTTGAGCTTTTTTCACAGAGAGATAACATAACAATTGTCATCACTATGATTACACCATGACAGTGGGATGGTAATGTAGTGTTATACATATACCATATGGTAGTCTTAGATCATTACATTAATGTGTTGGCATAACAGAAACTAACAACAGTACATGAACATACATTGCCACAACAAATTACCTATCATTGTGTGCAAGCAATGTGCAGCGGAAACAGCAATTTCCACGGTAACAGTATATACTAACACGCTCATTCTCCTGCTTCGTTCATTAAAAATATGGGAGCTTCACATGTTCCATCTAAGGGTGCTTTCACACCTACGACACCAAACTTGTGCAAACTTGGTCTCTTGGTTCGGTTCGTTTGCGTAGGTGTGAATGTAATCTCGGTACTTTGGTGCACACCAAATCAACCGTTCCGAGATCTGCCTGAAGGGGTGGTCTCGGACCGCTTTATCCGCCCTACTTAGGTACGGTTCCTCTGGTGTGAAAGCAACCAAACCAAATGGGACAAAAACGGTATAGTTTAATGCATTATGGGTATGAGATGAGATACGGGATTACCCCGAAATTCCACCGTGCTCTTTTGCATGGTTTTGCGCTGCCTTACGAGCTGCCTTGCGAGCCAGCCGTATTCAGCGAGCCAGAGATCAGCTCCCGGTGGAAATCGGGGGTTAGTCTGGTTCCGGTGCTGATGGTCTTCGCGGCCTATTTTGGTTTGTTTAGAACTATGCATATGTGAAAGCAAACCGTACCCACGTCTGTTTGCTGCATTGTAACATTTTTCTGACTGGTGCGGACCAAAGCAATTGAACTTTAGGCTCGAATGCGTCCTTAAAGGGATAGTTCGGAATTTTGGACAAAAGACCCATTTTCCAACTCAGCCGGTGTGATGGAGACGTCTGGAGACGTTTTCAAGAAATTTCACTCAGTTCTTCTAGTTGCCGAGTTCGCTGGTGCTATGGCTAGCGCAAGACAATGTGACACGCTAGCATGGCATTAGAAACACTCATACCGACTCCACAGTGCACCCGAGGCAAATCAATTGTAACGGCAGTCTATCGCTGTACATATCTGTGTTGCTAGAATAATATTTGAAACAAAACTAACCTCGCATTGCATGAATTTTTGAGGGACTACTTTCTCAGCAGCAGCGGAATCAGTCCGCCGCTGCCGGAACTATGACGCGCTGCTGTGGCTGCTGAGACATAAATCCTTCAAATTGCAAGGTTGGTTTTATTTCAAACATTCTATCAACACAGATATGTACATCGATAGTCTGGCGTTACAATTGATTTGCCTCGGGTGCACTGTGGAGTCGGTATTGGTGTTTCTAATGCCATGCTAGTGTGTACCATTGTCTTGCGCTAGCCATAGCACCAGCGAACTCGGCAACTAGAAGAACTGAGTGAAGTTTCTTGAAAACGTCTCCAGAAGTACACCGGCTGAGTTGGAAAAAAGGTCTTTTGTCCAAAATTCCAAAAAATAGTCTTCAACTCTTGAGAGATGAATGCAGGACTTCAGGGGACAGATGAGATTAGAGGGATTAGAGGGAGGGGTGCATTGTTTTGCTTGCCAGTTCAAATACAGTCATTACCAAACATTGCTTAACTCACCTTTAATGACGTTTAAGTTGTAGGACTTGTTTAGTGTTAGTGACCCAGAGGATGAAAAAACCCCCACAGAATAATTCACTGGTGTTAATTGACAAAAGTAAGTTAAGACACCTGGCCGGGTGTGCATAATGTGAATTTTGACAGGACAGCAAACCTTGTGAATGGTGAAGTTTTATTCTAGTCGCTCTACAGAGAGAGAGAGAGAGAGAGAGAGAGAGAGAAAGAGAGAGAGAAAGATAGAAGAGAGATAAAGAAACAGTGCCACTGTACAGAAGAGCTTCTGTGAAATTCACACAAAAAATATTGTTTTTACTCTTTATCATTTATAATTCTCCATGATGATGTATTCCAGTATGAATTTACAAGCGATGTATACAGGTGTCATTTCTAAATATATTCAAAATAGTTCCTTAAAAGTCTTTGAGGAAGTATTAGTTGTCGTATTTATTTATTTGTTTTTCTTTTTTAAAAAGCTCTATTCTTACAGCAAACCATAAAGAAAGAGGTCTCGTATCTTTGGAGGGATAGCAGACTCAAAGTAGAGGGTTGCTTTTTTTTTCCTTTTATCTTCTTTACAGTTGAAGTCCTGACTACACATGAAGGAGAAGCAGAGCTGGTAATTCTCACCTGCCATTGGAGGAAGAGCAAGGATGTCCCACCATACCAAGCCAAGCCCTGACCCCTGACCCCCGCTACCCAAACCGGGGCAAAACGTGGCCTGATAACGGCCCATCCATTAATGAGGAAGTTGCACTATAGGGTCAAGTTCTTGCCTTCTCCACAGCAGCAGCAACTTCATCATGTTAAAACATAGATCATTTTTCTCTCAAATATGTATATACTCACACCTGGTTACAACGCATTAGTGATCATAACATCATAACAAAAAGAACAAACAAAAAAAAAAAAACAGAAAACATTAAAATTGTTACATCTGGGGTTGCATGCCATCACCTCATTATTTATCATTAAATGTAATTAAAATACATTTTTTTGCCATTAAAAAGAGCAGGGTTGTCATCACAAGGGTGTGTCTGTATTTGAATGTGTCCCACATTTAAAACAGCATAAGTTAACATGACAGTTCTGTAAAAGTAGAACAAATAAAACAAATGCTCATGAACTCATAGAATGCAAGGGTGCCATTTGATATTTTTTACATGTGCATATTGTTCACTTGTCAGCTCGCACAAGCAGCATGTGGACATAATAATAATAATAATAATAATAATAATAATAAATATGCCAAACAGATGCAAAAAAATATTTATATATATATATGACAGACCTAGCTTGTCAGACGACATTGGGTAAGCTGAATGGGAAGATTCTCTGCAGTATTCCAAGAGTACAAAAGGGTGATATGACCTTGGTTGTTAAAGATAAGAGCTTCAACTGAAACACAGTGACTAATGCAGTCATTCCTCTTTGAGTATGCCGTCGAAGGACAGCTTTTCATATTTTGGACAATTAAGAAAATCCACTCCATTCAGCGAAGGAGTAAAGAGTAACGTTCTGTTCAGGAGTGGAGTTGCACACAACACACTCTTTTACTGTGTAAAACAATCTTAAATCTCCTACTGTATTGCCTTCCCTCCTTTACTCTTCTCCCCCTCCTCCTTTAATTCTCTCTTTCCTTGGGTTGCATGAGTTCAGACAGCGCCGAACTGGAAGACCTTGGACTAGTAAAGACTAAAAGGGCAAAAATTCCGATCCTGTGTGTTTTTCTTTCTCTTTTTCATACTTTTTTCTACAAAAAAATATGCACCGCATCATCTGTTGTGACATTTGAAGCCCTCCCCCCCAAAAAAAAAAAAAAAAAAAAAAAACGCACAGAATTATCCTGAGGTACTTTATATGATACAATTTGGCTATTTGAATCCAATCAAGCAAATCAGTTAATATGGATATACAATTGTTTCTCTTGACTGTACAATTTGTACATTATAATGCTACAAAAAATGTTTTTGCGGACACTTGTGTACATGGAAGTATGTGCATGTGCAAGTCCCTTCTGCCAAGTGTTGTGAAAAAAAAAAATGAAACAACCAAACAAACAAATGCATAAACAATCAGTTTAGGAACCAAATATTTTGGTAAAGTCTTCAAGCTTACCCAAGTTCTGCCATGCACACACATGACTTAATCCACACAAAGATGGATCCATGATTAATGAGCGTATAACAGTGGAGCCTCCTCAGCTCCGGCCATCTGTCTGTTCCCACCCGCCCCATCCCGCATCTCACCCAACAACAGTATGAAGGTATGTAAACAAGGATCCATCTCAAGTAGGGTTCTGATCCTCCAGAGCCTGGTTTGAACGCGGATCGACAATAATTGATCGATTTTGAACACAATCCTTAGTAATTCAGTAGTTAGATACTTCATAGCTCTGCTACTGCTGTACCAACCAACAAAAGAAAGCTCAACAAAAATCAAAATCAATAAAAATGGTTCAATCATAGTCCAACACTCAGTTGATTGAGAAAGGAAAGAAGAAAAGAGGGAACAAATCCTGTTTTTTTTTTTTTTACAGTCAATACCCTGTTTCTCAGTGGCAGGGAGGTCAGAAGACACACAAAAAAAAAAAAATCAAAACTTAGTGCCCATCGTTTCCCATACTTAAATAAGGTGGTGGACCCAGTCATTTTATCATTTTCTCCCTTGTTATCTCCTCTTTGCTCTCTTCCCTTCAGCGTACTCTTGCTCTTTTCAAGTATGAGCCACAGCATGACACTGTTTTACTAAGCACAAATGTCAAGGATCAGCGTTTCGAAGTATCCATTCACCATATCTAGCAAGACACAGACCCTTTGAAAAAATATGTAAAATATGTGTCCGAGAGTGTACGTGTGTGTGTGTGTGTGTGTGTGTTTTCTCACTTCTGACACAGAAAAAAATTAGCACATGCAAAACAATCTACATTTTATGGTATCTTTTAAAAAGCTATGATTTTTTTTTTTTTATTAAAAAAAGCAAAGGTGGGAGAGAGGTTTTCAAACTAATGGCTATTGTGCTACCAAATAAGCAAACACTAAAATCTTACATGGGGGAATTCAGATGCCAGAATCCCTTAAAAACCTTATAGTTTAATATAATAAAAAGCAATACTTTGCTATTTTTTTCTATGTGCAGTGTCACGAATGAAATGCCCACCAACAACACAGAGTTCCTCTGCTTTCCTGTTTTCATGTCAGTCTGCCATTTTCATCTATCAGTCTGTAAACATTGACGGAACCTACATTGCTCTCCCCTTTTCATCACTACCACATCCCTCAGCGTGGGCTTAGCAATTTCTGACCATACACACATTACCTAATTGCCAAAAAAAGGACTGAATGCTCCACCCAGTGTTGTTAAGCCACTCATCTCCTTTTTCGCCCTGTCTCTCCCTTTGCACTGCCAGGTGTCTCAGTGGCCATATTTGTTAGAGTAACAAGAAGCAGATTGTTGGAGCAGGTCACTGTGACGTCCCTGCCCTCCTGGGACACCTCCACGTCTGGCCACAACATCAAACATGCCCATCTGGTCCTCCTGTCAGGCCACTTTTCCCTCATCTAGCGAGCCTTAGCTTGACAGTGGAGGTGGAAAGGGAAAAGGTAAGAATGAGGAGTGGCTGAACGGGAGTTTTTCTCCCTCCTCCCTTCAAATTCCTTCGCTGTAAAATGTCCCTTTTCTATCTTACCACTTCCTCCCTAATTCAAATCACAAATCAAATGCTCCTTGCCAAACACCTCTTGTTCACCACTGTTACTTAGGTCTTCTTGTTCCCGCTATTGGGACTATTCCACTTCCTACTCCTTCCCTAAAACTAAGGTTTAATAAATCCCTTTTTGCTTTACACCCGCATACCTCACGGCAGAATGTCGGCCATGCATCCAACTCATTGGTACATGGCAGATAATGGATATAAATGGTGATATCATCTGCAATGAGAGTAGTAGTAGCGTCATACCAGAGTGGGCACAAGTTCTTTTGGGCTACAGTGTCGAAGAGAAGAAGAAAAATTTAGTGTGGCTATGGAATCCCTTACTGGATAACATAGTTGATAAATTATAATACAAACCCAGAGAGGAGTAAGGAGGAGAAAACACATTTTTCTATCAACTAAACATCTGACTCCAGACTGGGGATTTTTTTATACACCCGTCTATTGCTGAACTGGGCTGAGTTTAGGACGCCTCGTGGGGCTTGGTATGCACTAGTCTTATTGGCTGAGTAAGGCATTACATGCTCTTTATTGTACATGTCATTAGTTATCCTCCCGTCCCGTGAGCAGTATGAAGTGGTGGATTTAACAGAAGAGCGGAGATTGTTCGCATCGTTGCGCGTTTTGATGGGGGCCGCCCCAAGGACCGCTGCAGGCGAAGCAACTGCCAGCTGTTTGTAAATATCAGAGGAGCTACGCCCATGAACCAGTCTGCTGCTGGTGTCATCCCTGAGCGAGTGGCCGAGGAAAGGGTTTTCCGAGCCATGGGAAGGGTACAGGGACTTGCTCCTCTTGCTCTCCTCCAAGTTGTGGTTAAACATCGATTTGGACCCAGTGCCAAACAGTCTGCCAGAGTAAGGACGCATTCCAAAGAGGTTCGCGTAGTGCGAATCAGATGAGGAGTCCAGGAAACGATCCTTCTCTTTGAGGCTGACACTACGCGCCGGTCGGCCTAAGTCTACATCTTTAGGCTTTTCTAACATGATGTTATCAAAGGAGTGCTGACGGCTCAGCCTCAAGCGGTTTCTCTTTTGAACATGTGGCCCATCCGTCTGTGGCCAATACAGACCAAACATGTCGTCTGCTTGCTGCTGCTGTTGATGGTGCAGGGTGGGGCTGACTAAAGGGTCTGTGAGGAGCTGGTCCTCACTAATGTCGTACAGATTGGCCATGTGGAGGCATGCTTCACACCGATTATAGGGTGAACGTGTGGCAGAGGCTGTAGCAGTTCCAGTGGGCGTAAACTGCCCTGCAGGTGGGTAGCCAGTGGTCACTTTGGACAAGCAAGAGCGGCAGTGTGTCTGTTTGTAGCGATCAATGGTTTCATGTGGCGACAAGGAAACGTTTTTCTCTTTCAGAGTATAGTGTTTAGAGTAAGCTGGGTCTGGTAGAAGATCAGAGTCTATGTGATGCAAAGGCGAGGAGTTAAGATGAATGATGGGCTGCTCACACTTCCTGTAGTTGTCACTGTGGTCGGAGTAGATCTCGGGGTAATCCAAATCGTCTGCAGCAAGACCACGGCTCTCACGGTAGTGAGCGGGGTCTGAATGCAGGCTCATTTCTCGGTCTGAGTCGATAGTGTATATTTTTTCTCCTCCTCCTCCTCTCCCAGTTTGGTTGGTTCCACCACTGACCTGCTTAGTCTTTAAGTAGGACAGCTCCACCTCACTGCAGTCTCTTGGGTATTTTGACGTCACCTGTCTTTTTTTTAAGTTGTCCTTGGGCTTCAGGTGCTTGTTGTTTTCTGGGTCCTTGTAGGAGGCCGCCCTGCTCGAGCAGTCGGAGATGTCAGAGTGTGCCGTCTCCTCGGGGAGGTAGCGCTGTGTCTTCATTGACATCCGTGGATCAGGCATCAGCATGTCAGGCATTGGAGGGGGGCCAGGTGGAACAGAACGGAGAGTGTCGACTGACTTCTTCCACAGGGTCCGGGGCGGCTTGGCATTAGTTTGGACTGCATCAGCACTCACTGCCACCTCGACTGTGTTCGGATTGGCATCATTTAGGGTCAGAGGATGCTGACCTCCCTGGAAGATGTAGTTGTTGAGGTGGTCTTTATGGCGGTTAGCCAGATAAGACTGCAGGTCACTAGCATCCCCATAGATCATATCTTTGGGAGCATAGCTTCGGTTGTCAGCATAGATGAAGTTGCCCTTCTCTGCCATCATGTCCATGATCATTGGGCCAGCTGAGTGCATGAACTCACGTTTAGGCGAATTCATCCGGGAGCCACTCAGGTTGGACATGTTGGTCATCTGTTTGGCTGACTTAATGAGTTTCAGCATTTTGTCCTGAGGGCTAAAGTCCAGATCTGTCTTTTTCTTCATGTCAATATGAACTCCATGGATGCAACTCCAGATTCCCTGCATAGAGGCATATGGATGTGCAAATGGAATGGGTGCAAGAAGGTGGGAGAGAAATAAAAATGAAATGTAACACGTTTAGAGGAAGAGAACGGTGTGACGGGGGAAAAAGACGAATGGAATACGAGACGGAAAATGAGGAATTTACAGAGAAATGACGAGAGGAAAAAGAGAATAATCGTTATTTGTCTACTCTGGCCATACATATTTATATTCAGTGTGTTATGTTTTCTGTAAGTCTTGTATCACCATTAACACAAACTTGAAATTATATTATATAAGGCTTTTCTGAAACATAGCCCATGATAGACTGCTACTTTGTGAAAGTAGTTTACAATGTGAATATCGCAAAGCATTGTTATGACTGATTGTATAGGATGCCATAGAAAGAACAAAATAATTAGATCAGTTCATGTGTTAATCATGTGGAAAATACACAAAAAATGTTGTTGAAGAAAATAATCAAACCAGGCAACCAAAACTCCACTGCCAGCAAAAACATAATCGACTGTATCTTCACCACAAGAACAGCTAGT
This sequence comes from Microchirus variegatus, assembly GCF_963457635.1. Taxonomy (NCBI): domain Eukaryota; kingdom Metazoa; phylum Chordata; class Actinopteri; order Pleuronectiformes; family Soleidae; genus Microchirus; species Microchirus variegatus. The sequence continues at coordinate 10,994,243 of NC_139811.1, forward strand.
GTCCTACATTTGATAAAGGGGACATACTGGGAAAAGTGTGATGTAATGCACTGCAATGAAAAAAGTATTTCAGCAGTTTTGTCAATTTTACAGTACAACTACATAATCTGAAACCAGCTATTTTGCTACATGCACAGGTGTATTACAGGAAGCAGAATATAGTCAAAAGTAAGTGGCTTGAATCAACAATGCTCTGACAATAGAAGAGGCTGGTTACACTGTATGTTACTATCACTTTGACTATGACGTAAATTAAAGAATTAGGTGCTAGGAACTTAGCAGCATTTGCCATTCTAAAGTCTGATGGTATTGCAATCAAACACATACTCTTTGGATAAAGACTCCGATTCTTTCCTCACTGCAACTGTGTCCGTGTTCCCAAATAAACAGCATTAATCATGCTCATAAATCCAAAGTGCTTTTTGGCTTAGCCCACATTTTGTGGCTCTTATCAACACAAGAAAGGACAATTAAAGATGCTCATTGTTTTTGCTCTTCACCATCCTGCTCTGTTAAACAGTCACACTGTGCCTCAGAAATAATGCAGAGACACTGCAGTGCTTTTAGGGATGCGCGTCGTCCATCCATGTCTTTGGTTCACATGCACAACAAGGAAGAACGCTGACCTTTTAGTAGAATGAGAGAACAGATTGATTTAGCTGTGGGTTGTTGTGATTTGAACCCCCCCACAAAAAAACCTTCCTGCAATTAAAAGCTATTTTTGTCTATATTCAGGATTGCCTCGTGATTACCCTCTTGCTTCCATCCCCATTCCTCCCTGCGCAGCCTCCCCTTTCTTTGCATGGTTTTTACTCAGTGTCTTACTTTAGCAGTAGCTCCATTTCCCTGCATGTTTTTGTTGATATTGTTAACAGGCATGCTTGCCAAAAATGCAGACTTATGCCTTCCACTGCTCGAAAGCACGTTGGCGTTTAACAGACAGGACCACTGTGACCGCAGTGAGACCAGTCCACATCCAGATAATCATACGTCCTCTTATGTGAACACATTCAATGGCCTGCTTTCTGAGAAATTAACCACTTGGACCAGTTCCAAGATTGTGGCTGCAAATGTGTGTCCTGTTCCCATTAAATATTCATTTTCTATGTAAGGCTCTAGCAGCCGTTTGTTCTCCCAAACCACAAAAAACAGCTTTAGCGCTGCTTGCAGTTACACGCCTGCACACACAAACATACACGCCTAAAACCAGTACTTACCCGACTGATGCTGAACAGAAGACCCGGCGTGCCGGTGCAGACTCCAGTGAAACAGTATCTCAGTCTCCAGTAGAAGAGATGCTCAGAGACGAAGGTGATGAGGGAGAGCCCCATGGCCGTGGCCAGCATGTAGAAAACCCCGGCCATGTTGTCCACATCCAGCTGACTGGACATTACCTCGTTCTTCTCATTGTGGCAAATCCCAGTCAGCCACTGGGCTTCCAGTTCCTCCATTTCACCTGAAAAGAGAGAAAGAGAGAGAAAGAAAGAGGGAGAAAGATTTATATCCTTTAGAAAAATTCTCTCTTTGGATCAATTAAGTTTAGCCTAGACATAATATCCAAGTGCATTCCCTTATTATTATTATTATAGGAGTTAGGCATTCACAGCTGGAATTACTATTTAAGTAACTGTGCATGTTCATAAAAAATCCTGTAAAAACTGCTATAATATACTCTTCGACTGAAATTGTTTTATTTGTTTTGCATATGTTGGTGGTAACTCTTTCATATTATCTGAGTTAGAATTCTACTTCTAATAAAATCACTGTGTGCTTCTCAGCCTATACTTAACAGATTTTAAATGGCTTGTGGCTTAAAATAAACTTCTCTGGGCTACCCTCTGTGTTGGCTGATGGGGCAAAGAAATCGTCTCTTCATTGTTAATGGAAGAAATGTAGAGAGCAACAAAGACCTTATCTTTTCCCATCCCTCACTCTGTGCCCCCTTCTCTCTAATCCCCCTCCCTCTCTGGCTTCTTCTGTGACATTTGGTGCGTGGCTAATCCAATCTGTGTGCCATTCAGAACTGGATAACTAAGGCTGCTCGTGGGGAAAAGACAAATATCATGGTGGTGTTCAGCGAGACGTCTTTGGGGTGCACACTCACTAAAACATCATTAACCCCTTAAGGACAAGTGAGGAGAATGTGTCTCCTGTTGGATTAATGGACTCGACATTAATAGATGTAGACGTTGTGCGTCTTTGTTTTCTATGACATGCTTGAAACTGTCGACACAGAAGGATTACGATACATGAGATTCCAAGGTAGCAGTAGATAATTGTGTCTGTTTTTTCCCCCCCCACCCAATAGAGTGCACTGAAGAGAGAGAAACTGTCTGTTCTGTAACTCCAGGGGGGGGAGTATTGCTGAAATTCAAATTTTGCTCTCTTTTCAATGGCCTGATGGCTCAGGCAATTGTCTGGTGACTAGTCAGCTGTAACACAGAAACACAAGTTTCAAGTTTAATCCACATTCTGAGGGCTTTCAGTTGAAGCACCTACGACTGGAAACAAATAAAAAACATTTTAAAATCATACCAGTGCAGCAAAATTCCACAACCAAAACCAGATGTGCGCTACAGCTACTAAATGTACATGAAAAACAAAATCGATTACAGTTTAATTTCTCTCGAAGACAAAAAATGTGACCTGCCGCTGGCATCAGCCGTTTGTGCACCAACCGGTGTTTCCAGACAGCCTGTTTTGTTTCTGTCTGTCTGTTTGTCTCCTTCCTCCAATCTTCCCCAAACACATCCTCTCCCTGTCTCCTCTCTGTGTGTGAGAAGCCACAAACCCCCCCCCCCCCACCCACATTGTGCCTGTCTGATCAAGCAGCGTCCACAAAGAGTCACTGTCATCTATCAAGGACCTGCCCTCCTCTCACTCCCTGGACTTCTCTCTCAGTTTCTTTCCCCATCCTTCTCTCCTGCCTCATCCTCTCACTATCACACACTCACACTGTTCCAATATTCGCCGTGTCGCTCTTTTATCACTTTCTTGGCCAAAATTACTCTTTGTCGCGCTGTCACTCTTTATTCTCAATCGCTTGTGCTATCTCTTCTATTCTTTCTTATTACCCTGAATAGGGTTCGTAGCATAATGCAGAGGTGATAACTATGTTTAAAGGTCACATAGAGTGGTCCTGTTGCACATATATGTTAGTTATGGAGGTCTACTTACATACATTAGCTTGTTTTTATGGTCAAAAACCTCCTAGTCGCTGTAAACGAGCCGATAGAAATCCTCTTTTCCGACGGTGTTTCCCAGCCTCGAGATTTGAGACTCAACTCTCTCACCCAGAAGACAGAGTCTTGTGATTGGCCAGTACCCGGAGGTACACCCGCTCTCAGAATCGCAGCTCCCCCCTCTGGAACGGTGGATGCACTGCTCCTCATTATCAAAACATCGTTTTAACAATGTTTCAAAATAGCTTCTTCACAACTCCCCGCCGCAGTCCCTTTTATGACTTTGACCCGGAGTCAGACCCAGAGTCAGAAGACACTGTCGCTCGTGAAACACCTCCACAACGGACGTTATTCTTCTTCTGCGCTTCAATGTACGCAATTGGATGTGCCCGGACTAGTGCCCGGAGCAGGAGGATCTGCTGTTCAGGAGAACCGGTGTCTACGTAACCCGACCGGGTTTTTTCAGAGATCTCGCTGAGCCCGAGATTATAATAAAACACAGCGTTCTCAGCAATGGCTGAACTGTTTGTTTCAAAACTTCAGGGCTTCAGGTAAGGTAAAGACGCAGATACACACTAAAAAACAGCGTTAATTGGAACTTCCCGTCTAGGTCCGCTCTATCATCCTTGCTCTATATAAGCTACATAAGTAGAAAAAAAAAACTGGATTGGATTAATGATCAGGAGACAAAGCCAAAGCAAGACTAAAAACACTGAGTGTGATTTTTGATTACCGGGACATGAAATACGATGCCATGTGGCCGACATGCTCCGCAGCCCCAATAAGTTTCAGTTTCGAGGAGATTCTTATGACACTAATGTTCACTTAATCAACTTCAGTGCACTTAATGTGAGTGGCTGCGAACACTTGAATCAGCAGAATGGCTTTGATGTAAAATGGAAATGAATATGCCACAAAGAGCTCGAGCTGCCTTAGTTTCTCCCTCAAGGAAACTGTTTATGTAAGAAGTTCTGACGCTGCTGTAATAAAGGAATGCTGGGGTTCAGACAGCAGTGAGCAATGCAAATCACACACACACATTAACATATTAATGACTTAGCCTAACCCAAAAGCATTATTTCTAACCTTAACCATACCTAGTTAAACTTAGCCCTAAACTGAACCAGTTCCTCAGAAATGAGGGTCTGTCTCATTAGGGCCAGATTTTGATCTCCATGAAGACTACTTGTCCTGACAAGGTCGTTGTTTATGCCGGGAAAGATCCTAAAGAGGCAACACAAACAAGTACACACACACACATACACAAATCTGGCTCTGCGGAGAGGAATACATTAGAATAACTTACACACTTTGCCCCCTGTTTAGAGAAGCCTTTTGTGTCCAGAATAACATCAAAGGGCTATTTATACTTCCCTGCTTTCCCTTTGTGCTGTCAGCAGACAAGGCAGTAGGGATGTGTGCCTCTGTGTGTGAGTGTGTGTGTGTGTGTATGAGAGAGTGTGTGTAGTACCTGTGCACGAAATACAATATTGGCAAGGAATTCTGTAACCTTTTGACTTCATGGTTAGCATCTTGCACTTTGAGTTTGTATACGAGAACGATGCGAGAGTGCGTTTCTCACCATCTCCGATGATGGCCAGGATGGCCAAGTCCACCTGTCGTTTCCAGTAGGAGCCTTTCTGTAGAGCAATGCCATAACCAGTTGTGGCAAAGATGTACCTGACCACAAGCACCAGACGCGCACACACACACACACACACACACACAAACACACATATTTTACAGTTTATATGGTGTCACTGATTAGGAATATTTTCAAAATGATACCTCATGCACTGAACATAAACTGAAGGTTGAAGATATTTGGTCCAACACGTTTTTGTTAGCCTAAAAATGTCATATAGCTACACTCGCTACACCACAGGTGTCAAAATACACTTGTATCCTTCTCCAGTTTTGATATTTACACGGCACAAGGTGAGGTGCAAGGTGCAAATTGGTTGCTTTCGGTGTGTGAATTATTCATAGGTGTGTTTTGGGCCGTAACATCAATTAAAGGTGCTATATGTAAGAATGTGGCCAAAAACGGTTACTACATTCAAATTCAAAATACAGAGGTCTTTTAGGTTTCGATTTCTGACGTAACTGGCAACCCGTGGTTGCTCGGCAGCTGAGACTCTACTGACTGCAATGACTGGTAGACGGCGGTAGGTGGCGCCACATGCCAAAACATGATTTCAAAACATAAACATGATTTGCAGTCTGCAAACTATTTTTTTAATGCAAATTGTTGTTGGTGAGTTCAGTTTGTTATATGAACATTATTCCTGAGTCTCTGTGACATATTGGGAGGATTTTACGGCCAGTTGCTTTAGATTTATTACATAGTGCACCTTTAAGACAATCAAGAGTTTCATTCGTCATTCCCTTTAAAAGCCAGATGCACCGGTGTCTGTTTATTGTCTGGTTGCTATTTAACGAGCCGCAAAAGGAGGAAAAATAATAAGATGAAAAATCGGTCCATAGGTTGATGGTGATGAGACAGGAGCGCAAAGGTGTCACATGATGTGCAGGCTGCGATACAAATAATGGTGGTTTTACATTTAAGATAAACACATAGCATCAACCAGAGGTGGGGCACTTAAGTCTGACTTAAGTCGCAAATCTCGAGACTCTATAGAAGCAGTCCATGAGCAATACAGTGTTTCTTTTACAGATAAACTCTAACTTCAAAATGACTAATTTAAACATTGAATATCTGGGAAATCATCTTCATCCGTCAGTATGACTTGACTTGTCGATTCTTGCAAGAATTGCTTGAGGCTTGAAGGTGAAGACTTGAGACTTGCTTGTGACTTGCATATGCGTGACTTACTCCCATCTCTGCCGTCAGCACTAATGTCTGACTGAGACTCTTTGCTTGTTCGCATTTCGATTCTCGGCTGAATCAGCAGTATAACAGTTTACCCGAAAGGGGAGGAAGAGACAGAAGTACAGTGATGATGAATATGTAGTCCAGTCCTTGGTCGGTGGACCTTCTGCCTCCACCATCTACTGATCCTCTGTCACATCAACAACTCCATTAGACTTCACGACATTCAACCTGTATTTAAGTGATGAGGAGGAGGAGGAGGAGCTGAAGTGCATGCCGTAGTTTTGTCGGTCAATGGCGCAGGGGCTTTCAGCTGCTTCTAGATAACAATGTGCCAACATTGCACCTTATTTTAAGACCAACACACCCACGGGCACACTGATAAGCTCAAGTGCATTTGCTACCTACGTGATGTGGGCGCATGGAATTAAAAACGACGACTGTGTCGGTTGGAAACTTTGCATCGGGCGTAAGTTAAGAGTCCCATATGATACCTCTTTCCTCCTCCTCTATTGACATACATTAAGTTAGCCGGTAACAGAAATTAAATAAGGACTGAAAACACAGTCTGACTTATAACCCCAGACAGGGGTTATAAGTGGGCTAAGACCCTCATATGTATTTTTTCTCCTTCTGTTTTCTTTTTATACGTCAAGTATCGATTGCTTTCGCTGATATCTTAACAGATCTTTAATTTCAAATTTGATGTCTGGTTGCTTGCTTTAGTCAGAATGTTGTGTTATTTGTTCTTAGACACACTTTTTAACCGTGATTGCACTCACTACAATCACGGCGACCTTGAGTGTCATGAAAGGCGCCTTCAAATATAATGCATTATTAGTACATCTTTGAACAGCTCTAGATTGAAAACGTCATTGTATCAGCACTTTTGTAAAGAATGATGTTTCCCAAAACCTGAGACAAAAAGCAGTGGAATACAAACAAATACAATCACAATTCAACATTAAATAAAAAAAATATTCTCATGTGAATGTCCAAATAACTTTAGGGAATGAAAATGTGAAAATTCAAAAACAGAAAAAAGACAATCCAAGAAAAATAATCTAAATTCAAAATCACAGTACACACACACACACACACACACACACACACATATAACAGTAACGCATTGTTGTATAGCACTTTAAAGAACAATAAATATCAGTTAATAGCTTTTATTCATTGATTGTGATGTACGCAGCGCCACCAAAATGAATTTCCCTATGGGGATGATAAAGTGTATCTTATTGTAATGTAAATACTATGCTAACCAGCTGCTAATATTATTAGCAGCTGGTTAGCATAGTTTTAGCACAAAGGCTGCATAGATAACGAATGAGCTTTTCAACATGTTGTGTCAATAAGAAACAAGATGTTTATGCTGCAGAAAATACCAAAGTGTGACTGTTTCTGTTCAAAATAATAACATTTTCTTTATGTGTGACATCATAAAATACATTACCTTTAAATAACTGCTAAAGTAATATGAACAGTGGTTTGGATAGTAGAAGACCAGGAATACATTTTGCTTTGTAGACAATCCACGCCAAAGGGGTATTTTCAAGGAATTCAAGCTTACCCACTGCCAATGGTCACCAGCTTACATCCCTCGTCTCTGCCGGCCATGTAATTTAACACTGCAGCATCGTAGATGAAGGCGTCCAGTTTACTGAGAAAGAGGAGGAGAAACAACAGAAGAGCAAGAGAGGAAAACACAGAGTGAGGGGATGAACACAAAGCATAAGGGTGATGCGAGGAGGAAAGAAAAAAAAAAAAAAAAGGAAAGGGGGGGTTTATTTTTCAGATAGTTTTCAGATAATCTCCAATAGGACTGCGGCCCACGTGCATCCGATCTCAGAGAGGACAGTGGGGAGTGGCCGCGGTTCGACACGGCACGCTGCACTGATCATAGGACCTTGGAGGCACATGGACGAGCTAAACAAACTTCAGACAGATGCAAACATTGACTCTCTCTCTCTCTCTCTCTCTCTCTCCCTCAGTCCACACACACACACACACACACACACACACACAAATAAGCAGGTTGCGAAGTGGAACGTAAAATATCCCAGACTCAGACTGACATTTTCAATGTTACTGATGCCGTCACTAAGCGCCGCACTCTCACTCACTCAGAGACTGCGTGTGCACGCGCACACACACACACACACACACAGTCGTCCTCCTAATAGTGCAGAGACTGGCTGGCATTTGCAGAATGTCAGATCCAACCCTCTAACGGAGGCTCATAGCCGATAGTTTAGCTGTGTAATTAGCTTAACCCAGCACTGGCTCCATCCACACACAAACTGTACGTCCAAACTTTGGATGAACCATGCATGTGTCTGTGTGTGTGTGTGTGTGTTTGTTTGTGCAAATGTGGCTGTGCTCCAGTGCTGCGAGCATGGATTTAGTGCGTGCACATTTGTAGATGCCGGACAGCCATACTGTAGCGCTAATGGCTCGGAGAGGGATTCAGCGATCGCTGTTGTGTCACACGTTTAAACGGGTGAACAGAAAGTGGCGAGACATATTTTCCGTTGCCACTTTTTCCTTCTGTGCATTTGAATGTCAACTTTGACGCAAGTACGTGACCATTTAGTCTGACCATCAATCTCATTGTACACCCCTAAAGCTGTATTTTTTTTTTTTTTCTACACACTGTATAATATGGATAGGTCTTTTATTCAGTTGTAATAAACTAAACTCACTTTGACTAGTATGCAAACACCATCACAATCCCAAATACACCATTTTACCAGAACTATGATTTTTCAAATATGACTTAACTAATTCAGTTCTTGGACAAATATTAAATAGTTTTCGTTTCCATTTGAACAAAGAGACACTTTTTATGGAGTCACCAGACGTGACAGTTTATGTCTAGAATTCAGTTTCAGTTAAAACGCGAGGCTGACGAATAAAATGACGACTATGGCGCGTCATAAAACCTTCAGAGGCTTCATTGATGCGGTGACATCACCTCAAAGAAAGTGAAATGCAAAAAAAGTTCAGACCGACTGCTCGGGGAGATGCCAAGACAGACTTTATAATTCTGAAAGTTACCACAACAGCAATAAATCCTCCTGTTAAATGCATCCACATTTGCATGTTGACATTTTTAATTTGTTGAGTGCCATATGGTTCACGGAATAACTTTTTTCCAGTCTGTGAACATTTTGGATTTGTTTGACTAGCGAACAGAGCATGTTGCTGAATAAAATGTAGGCATCGCTGATAGCATGAACAACTTTTCTCTTCACGTTTCCTGTGCCAACACGGCAAACGCGAATAAAAAAAGGCTTGATTTTCAGTCCGTTTCATCACTACAGCTTGTTGGCACATGGCAATATTATTCACTATAGATATATTTAATGTCATTAAGCTGTTTTGTCATTCATCTACTCCCCCGTGCACGGTTTTGGTTCCTGTAGCTGTAACAGATTTTGCGTGTAAAGCCCGTCAGCATTAATGTGTGATGAGAGCTAATGCAGCCATTGAGCCTCGTACAGCTGCTCATCTGCTAATACCGCAGATCAGAATTATCAGTGTCTCGTGTAGAAGTGAGTGAAGGTGTATACTGCTCACGCCTTCAGCCATCTGTGCATGTGCACAGATACACATATGTTTTATTTTGTAAGGGTGTCGTTTCTCACATGAAGTACTAGTTTACAGGGGGATTTGTGCTTTCACACCAGGGGTTCTCATAGTTTTGATACCTGAGGGCCAATTTAGGGTCCCAACATTGGACTGAGGGCCGCCCAAAGGAAAAATAAAAATCCCATTTGTAATCATTTTAATGACCAATTGGCCCGCGGGCCGCACTTTGAGAACCAACGGTTTACACCATTACACACATGCTGCATGGACTGCATTGGACCTTTTTACTGTCTTATAAAAAAAAACAGGACGAATAAAGCCCTCTTGGAGACCACATTCTGGTGCAAATGAGGCAGAATCTAATTTCCAAGGAACTGGTTAAGATTATGGCTAAGATTTGAATTGTGGTTAGGTTAAGTTTAGGGTTAAGTTATTGTTATGGGGTAATTATTTGTTTGGGCTGTCCAAATGAATAGTTGAATAGTCAGTAAAGTAGAATAGCTGATCAAACCTGTGTGTGTGTGTCTGTGCACCCCATTTGTGCTGTCATTTGAGCCGAGACCACTGAATTCCACCCCTCGCCATTAACCAATCAGAAATAATTTCTTGTCATATCATCTCATCAACCTTTTGTCCTTTACCACCTTTTGCCTTCTCCTTTTCCATCTCTCCATTCCTGGAAAAAAAATCCCCATTATTTTCCCGTGCCCCTTCTTTTCCGTCATTCCCATTCCATTTCTCACACTTACCCTCAATTTCCCCTCCTCTCTTGAGTCGCCATATTTTTCCATCTCAACACCACTTTTGTCCTCTCGTTTCACCTCTCTTAAGTCTCTTCCTCCTTCCCTTCACCCTTCCATCATTTCCTCCAATCACTCCTACCCCTCCCCTTTTCTCCATGTGATGGTGTCTGATGAGAGTCACCCCTCTACCTCTCCTTATTCCCTCTCTCTTTACACACACACACACACACCACCACTACCAGTCCCATTATAGAGACCAGTGCTAAAAATAACACCTGCTGTTCCAAATGAGGAAGCCTATTCATTCCATGTCTCAGTGGAGCTGTCACAGACACATGCACATGCGCACACACAGACAAAATCAAGTTTTAAAATATGGGCACTGATAATATTTGACCATGACTCCGTAGCAGGAGCGCGTTTACTCTCACACAGTTCGTCCTTACCCTGATTTAAGGCTGACCAGTGCGTCCTGGACCCCAGTTTGGTGATACTTCACCATGTACTGGTGCATGGCAGGGTAGTTCTTCCTGATGTTCCTCTCTGTGGATCCGTTTGGAACGGTTCCAAAGCGGAACGGAGGAGAGTACGCGTACGGGTTCTGAAACTGTGGTGGAGGAAAGAAGAGGAAGAAGAAGGAGAATAATGCAAGGGGAAATAAAGAGAGACAAATCAGAGGGAAGAGATGTGGAACATTAATGTAAGTTCAGGAGGAAGACGACAAAGCTGTAGTTAAGACTTTTAAAATACACATAAAACACACTTGATTGTATGCCTGTAAATCCAAAGGAAAGTATTAATACCCTTCTGTTGCTCCGTGATGAAGTTGTATAACTGCTAGAAAATTATTTTTTCATGATTTTAGTGCAGTTCATGTTTGACCTTTTTACCATAAAACATTATTACTGCACCAATTTGTTTAATTAGACATTTTGTCCTAAAAGTGTCATAATTAACACTTGAGTTATGGCCAGTAATTTATTTCATGACATTCGAGTGAACTTGAACCTGAACCACCAAAATCTATCCAGCAGTAAGTTCACAAAAATAGCACAAACATATGTAGACGACCTGAAAACACAATTCTTTTGGCCACAGCTGTGACCAGCGCAGGTGCATGATACTGTATCTTAACAGCATCAGACAACAGCTTCAACATGGTCTTTAAGGGAAACCTGTCAAAGCTGGGTCATTGGTAAAAAACCTGTACACACTTATCTGTCTACTTCCCCAATACTCGTGTGCGTATTTTCACCCAAAAATTGATGGACAAGGCTCATTGCACTCCCAGGACTGTCAAACATTCTACATCCAAAAGAAACTGAAACAATCTAGAACACCTCTGGATCATTTTCAAATTCATTCTGAAGGACTAAGAATCTCAATCATTGGTCTGTCACTGCTGTTAGGTTTCTGTTGTTAGGCTCTCCAAGGTCTGTCTGTTATTGTCTTCTTGTATTTTGGATGAGTCTTTGTCTTTGTTGCTGCTGCCTCTGGGCCAGGATGCCCTTGGAAAAGAGATTTGCAATCTCAACGGGATTATCCTGATAAAATAAAGGTTAAAGGACTCATATTATACACTATTTCTCCAAGTTAAACTAGTTGTGTCCTAATGAACATGTTTGTAACACGCTTTGGTCAATATACCATAAGGATGAAGCACCACAGCAGTTCAATCACCCTGCCAAAACAGCCCTGTTCAGAACGCTCTGTTTAGTAGTATCTTTAAAAAAAAAAAAAATCGTAAGGTACTTGACATCAGCCACAGAGGCTACTGGGAGCTAACAGCAGTTAGCATTTGGAAAAGAGATCATTTGCAGGCTCTAGCAGGCACATTGCCGTCATATATAACCATGTATCCACTGGACAGATAAATCCTCTGAGGCTGGAAGTTTGTGTAGAACTCTGTGCTGCACTGTGGAGCCAAGAATAGAACTTTTCACGGACTTTGCAGACTTCCAGTTTTCGGATACCCTTGCCCTCGGCAGCACTCTCGCATGTTTTACGGACAAAGCGGAGCTAAGCAAGACAACAATCCCAGGAATTTAGCGCATTGTGACGTCCCCGTGAGCGCGAAAGTCAACATCGCGTGTTTTATCTCCTGTACTTAGACTGAGGAGGACCACGAAAACATGAGTGAGTCATCTTTTTTCACACTTTGCCGACTGGTAGGGTCTCCAGAGTCACAAATTTAAGGATTTCAATGATTGAAAAGTAGATTTTGCATAATATGGGACCTTTAAATCTTAAATTACAGTAACTGTGAACCTGTTGTACACTCCGCACATACACATGTTTTTTCTCACTGTCGCTGTATTTGAATAAGTTGTAAGTAATTTAAACCTTTGGGGTGTACTTCATCTCTTCTCTCACATCCATTAACTGCAGCTTGCCTCACCATTTTCAAACTAACCTTCCCATTAGTGTATGTTTATATGATTTTAAATGTGTATTTTAGTCCTTGTGTTCCCCCTATCTAACAGATGTATTCTCATTCGTTTAATTCTCCATTTTCTCTCTCTCTCTCTCAGTCTCTCAGGTATAATCTAGTCAGTGTACAGGTCAAGGGTTTTGTAGTAGTGTGCTTGTCGCCGCGGTAACAGCCGATACCCTCAAGCACTGCGGTAACAATCTGCCCTCAGTGTCACAAACAGATGAACCCTATCAATTAGACGAGTGCGTTATGAGCTCCACTCCAACCACGTGGTGAGAGTGTGTGTGAGCGTGGACAAGTGGTTTTTTACTACACAGCTGTGGAATGCTAACCCTCTTCATATATTTAGGTCTGGATTCTGTAGCTCTCACATAAAACACAGTCATTTCTAAACATGTTGAGGTGAGGTTAATAACCGTGTTGTTGGTGATGTCTCTATGTATGAAACAAATAACAGTATATGATAATATTTACAGGTATTTATGAATACCGTATCCGCCTGTATACATGGGAGTATCTCTTGTGTAATCAGGTCAGGGTGAGGGCGCGCTGATACGTCAAACTCCACTGTGCATGTGTAAGCGGTGATGTCACGCAGTGTGTGTGTCAGCATCGCGAACAATAGCCCTCGGGAGACTCTTTCTCCTCCTTCCCTTGTCTCATCCAACTCCCTCCCCTCATCTTTTCCCTTTTCTCTGCAGCTAATTTGATGTGCAACGGTGGTGTTAAGGTCAGAGCAGGGTACATGTGACAAGGGAAGGGGCCGCGTCGCTGGCCAGTTGGGGGAAAATGCAGATTGGCAGCAGAGCAAACTCCTCTCGCTGGATAATCACCAGTGAAGGGCTTTTGAGAAGCCGAACAGCAGCTGCTAATGAAAGCTTGATGTAGAGATGATGAGAAAATGAAGGCGCGGAGGCCAACGAGGGTATAGTTGGCGATACAATAAGAGGAGAGGGGAGTGTAATCTAATGTATTTAATAATATTGCAAAAATGTAATCAGAATCAAGAGCTTAATCTCAGGCATTATCACAGTTACACATCACAATATTTGTGGATATATACACTTAAAGTAAAAATCTTTCTTAGATTAGAATATTCATAATTCCATCATAACTCCTAACATGTCACAGAGACTCAGGAATAATGTTCATATAACAAACTGAACTCACCAACAACAACAGTACAGCCAAAATATTTGCATTAAAAAAATATTTTGCAGACTGCAAATCATGTTTATGTTTTGAAATCATGTTTTGGCATGTGGCGCCACCTACCGCCGTCTACCAATCTTTGCAGTCAGTAGAGTCCCAGCTGCCGAGCAACCACGGGTTGCCAGTTATGTCAGAAAACATGTTATATATACAGTTTCCTCTGCTCACCCAGCCTCCACTTATAGCTACTTATCCTCCTCTCGCCTCCTCAAGTCATTTGTCTCTTATCTCCTTTCTTACTCCTCTTCCTCTGCCTTCCTGCTCCTCCTCTGTAAACTGCTCTGGTCCCTTATTATTCTGCCATTACATAATACATGGACTCCCTATTGTATGTATATCCAACTGTTTTATTTCTCTTAGAGTATGAGTTTGTGTTGGGGTCTCCTGCTCCTGTCTATCCATCTCTTGCAGCATTTTTCACCCATAAGTCTGATCCATAAGTATGGTCTATTTTCATAACTATGACGTGACGCTATCAGGATTTATATTATATTATAGTCTTAAAGGTGCCATATGTAAGAATGTGGCCAAACACGGTTACTACATTCAAAATTCAAAATACAGAGGTCTTTAAGGTTTCTTTTTCTGACATAACTGGCAACCCGTGGTTGCTCGGCAGCTGAGACTCTACTGACTGCAATGATTGGTAGACGGCGGTAGGTGGCGCCACATGCCAAAACATGATTTCAAAACATAAACATGATTTGCAGTCTGCAAAATATTTTTTTTAATGCAAATATTTTGTCTGTACTGTTGTTGTTGGTGAGTTCAGTTTGTTATATGAACATTATTCCTGAGTCTCTGTGACATATTAGGAGGACTTAATGGCCAGGTGCTTTAGATTTATTACATGATGCACCTTTAAATGTGATGTGGCCAAACTTAAAAGTAACCTTTGTGAATTCAGAGCTCAGACTGCTATTGGTGGGATAGATTATCTATGCTGAGCCAATCAAAAACAAATCTGAAGAAGGTGCACAATTAAAAATATCATATATTGGCTCCAAAGCAGATTATTTCAGATGACTAAGTAGTTTTTAAGAGTGAACCATGCACAATGTGTCATGTTAAAGCACCAGGATGAAAAATATAGTTGCTAATCTGCAACAGGGGGTCAATGTTGTTCAACTAAACTTTTAGTTGTTTACACAGAATCTATGAAATGTGAAGTCTATTTAAGAGCTAATCTTTAAAAGCAATGCCACTGTTGCTCCAAAGGTTGCGGTGCCACTGCATCTCTCATTATGTTAGTTGTTGTGTTCAGACAGGTGCATCCACTCTCAAGGGCAACTGCATCCAACAGCGCTTATATGATTGATTCCATGTAACTTCTGGTGCATTATTCACACTGCAGATACTCAAAAGTTCACTTCTAAGACAAGCTTTACAGATAATTAAAGACAGCGCACTGTAGACTGATGTAGTTATAGTCATATAACAGGGTGATACTGATGACATAATTAGAAATTACACACAGTACAAAGTGCCAATAGGAGGCTTACTCCTTGAACACATACCTCAGATGAGTTATTAGAGTTCCTGTCGTGTCAGAGAAACTACAACAACAGTGCATCATCCTGCCTAAATGAGCAGCTTTAGAGAATTTAATGATTAGTTCTAGCGGTGCTTCTACTTGACATTTGGACTGAATACTTAATAAAAGAAGATTTAATATTTTAATAATCTTAATCAAACAATAACGATCTAGACGAACCTGGCCTGGGATTTTGTGATCTGTTTCAACTGATGCAAGTGGGGAGTTCCAGTTCCTGCTTATTACTGTTAATATGTCACTAAAGCATTCTGTGTATCGGGGTGTGCACCAAAACACATGCTCTATCTATTTAGAGCAGGGGTCTCACACTCAAATGACTCAGTCAGTAGGGAGCTGGTCAAATTAAAAAAAGTGCAATTTTTAAGAAAAAGTTATAAAATAATAACATTTATGATGATATTTAACATAATTTAAAAATAAAAGTGTTTGTTTTAATATGGAAAGATAAATAGTTCACAATATTACCATATTTATGATTATGAAAATGAATATATTCATAAAAAAAACTCAATATTAGAAAACAACTTTTATAAGTGGTGGGCCGCATGGAATTGATTGATGTGCCTGTTGGTTTAAAGACCTCTGAAATCTCCTCCTCCATTAGCACAGACAAACAGACTGGCATTGTAAAGACAAACCTGAGGTGATGGTAGAGCCTTAAACACTGCACACCTGTTGCCTGCCTGTCTGTTTTTGTGCATGTGACAGTCCGCTTAGTCTTTCATAAATGCAAAAAAGTGCAGCAAGTCAATCATTAAGGAGATCACCTGATCACTCTGATGTATTTTTACTGGTAAATAATTGATGAAATCTATTTGAATAAAACCTTCCAAACAATTTTCAAATCTTCAAATCTGTGTCTCTATCCACATAAATGCTCTTTCCTTTTATTTTATTTTATTCTCCACATTTGGCTTGAGCCTTTGTTGCAATATTTTAGAGGGTTTCATTCTCCCTCGTGAGCTCACCTTCTCTTTGTTGCTATTACATTTTGGTAGGATAATTAGGTTTTGTAAATACCTGCAAGGATGGATGTGGAATATATCAGCCTTAAAATTAGCAACAATCTTGCCCACTGTGGATGAGCTGAGCATTTGCATGAAAACTGATTTGTGGATTCAAATATCCGAGGAATTTCTTGTGTTTAATGAATTTTAGTGGATATTCATAGTGGATAGTGTTAGATAAATGTTATCTAACACTATCCCAGTTGTTATTCAAAGGAAATATGAATTATTTTCATTAGTAACTGTTATGATGCATAAACAGCACTTACATTATTCCGTAACTCACACGTGTTTATTGCTGTTTGCAGCATATGCATATTTGGATTCAAGTAAAAAAAAAATGCGACTTCAGAATGTACCGAAAATGACTCGAAGCTATATATTTAGACTGTTGCACTTTGAAGCATGAGCCCTTTAAGAGCCCTTTAAGTTTGATGAATTAAGCCTCCAAATCACCCCAAGGTGACCAAAGCTTTGAGAGGTTTGCAATGAGTTTGCTGCAAACAAAAAACTTTTCTCGGTGGTCAATTCAGCCTCCACTTTCCTTTCATTACCTTGTTGTCAGAGAGCCCAGTCACTTGGTCAACAAACTCCTCCTGGATCATGAAGGCGGCCAGGTTGGCAGTGTAGGAGGCCAGGAAGATGACAGCGAAGAAGGCCCACACGGACACTATGAACTTACTCGTGGTTCCTTTGGGGTTTTGCACTGGCACAGAGTTGTTGAAGACCAGACCCCACAGCAGCCACACGGCCTTGCCCATGGTGAAAGAAGGACCATGAGGGTCTGGGGTTTAGAGGACAATGGAGAAGGGGGGGGGGGGGAACAATGAGATTCCAATGAAATACGACTGTTTCAATTATTTTTACATGACTTTGTTCTCTCTGTCTTGTTAGACTTCACGCTCACCTTTTCCCTGTGCCAGGTTTCTGTTAAAGCCCAGAGGACTGATGTACTCAAACATAAAGACAGCCATTGCAGTCACCAGTAAGAGCATCACAAACATCATCACCCACACTGATGCACTGAATGGCTCTGAGAAAGAGAAAGAGAGAGACAGAGAGAGACGGAGGTAAGGACATAGATTAAGTATTAACACGTGTTGGTAACATGGTTATATATGGTGTCTGAATTATGCCCACTCCCTTACTGTCTTTTACTGAAATGATCAAATAAATCACTCACATATGGGCACACACACACACACACACACACTTAGGAAAGGACTGCATGGATAACAAGCTGACTGTTGCATGTTCACACAGAGCTCCTACACACCTCCCACCACCATCACACACACACACGCCATTCACACACACACAC
>NC_139811.1:11012329-11125306 GCF_963457635.1 Microchirus variegatus
ATCTGTTTAGTTATGTGCCTCAGTAGTCCACTAACTCCATGTAGCCTCTGCATATGAATCCGTCATGATAATAATAACGGATTAGAGGACATTTCCAAATCCATGCACCAGGGTGGGATTTTTGAAACTTATTTAGTATAATAATAATAATAATGTAATAATAATAATCGATAAGATAAATACGATCATCTTCAACTCTGTGAACAGACAGCTATAAAAGTTTTATCGCCTTCAAATGAACTCTTGGATTTTTACCTCCAAGTTGACGCTGGTAATTAAAGCTATGCAGAGGTGTTTTCTGCAGCGATGGCAATGATTACTTTACAGTCTCAGCATTTGCAGAACAGTAAGTGCGAGCGCTTAAGTCCTCCCCTACAGCTCGTGTCATATAGACATCCATCCTTTCCTTGTATAACTCTTAAAGTGAAAAGTGAGGGTTACATCTCTGTATGTTCAGCATACATTCTCATGTATATCCGTTCATCTTACTCTCCCACCATCCATTCCAGACATTGTTGATCTTCTTTTCCATGCTTGCCATTGGTTACCAGGTACAGGTCATAGGTGAACTTGACATATTTGGCGATTTTCTTGAGTATATCAATGCAGAAGCCTTTACAGCACTTCTTGATGTATGTCCCCCCAGCCTCGGTTGTGTTGCTACAGAGACATAAACAAGAACAAGAGACGGAACAAGTTACAGAAAAGGTCGCTTTCAAGGTACTTGCACCGTCCTCCCACAGTCTCGAGACATGTAAAATTAGGAATTAGGTTAATTTGACATTCTAAATTGACCGTAGGTGTGAGTGCGAGAGTGAATGGTTGCCCTGTGTCAGCTGGGATTGGCTCTCGCCTCCCTTCCCTTCTCTGGGTTTTGCTCTCATTTTCTGAAGCAAATTTCAAACAGAACTCAACACACATACAATACTAAACTAAAAAAGCACATGCATGAACCAGTTAGGCCAACAATTTTTCCTGTTGGTTAAAAATCAAACAAACTGTGAGCCTTTACACCATCTGTGTGAATGAATTGGAGAGCTGAAGGGTTCACACAAGCACGCAATCGCACCCGCATGCGAGCATGCACATATCAACATCCAGCCACCTGAGACTCTCATTTCACTGTTTTAATGTGTGATAATTAGCAGAGGATAGTCTCTCACAAACTTCATTTCCAGAGATGACATTAAGTTACTTTTTTGTACATCTTTTAGTTAAATTGTTTTTCTGTCTAAAAAAGGAAAACAAATGCATTCACTCTTTATAGTCTAGTAGTTTCATGCGAGACACACATGGTGACATTTGTGAAATGTTGTGCAAACACCCACAGTATTTTTTTTGTTTGTTTTTACAGATACAGTCAGAGATTATGTACAGCAGCTGTTTGAGAAACATGAATTGAATAAATACCATTCATTTGCATCTAAATGTTCTGACAAACATGAACCAATTAAGCTGACTGACTGACTTGACTGATTTCACACATGCATAAAAAAAAGCTGAGTATTGCGGTGCCACATCTACAGTCTATGATAAAGTGACACAGGAAGGGGGGGGGGGGGGGGGGTAACTGTGCAGGGAACGGGATTTGTGATGATAATAATGGAAAAGGAGGACAGCAAAGTCAACTCTGTGGCAGGTTCAGCTGGCAGAGCAAGCATACAGGTCAGAACTGTAATAGCTGCACTCCTGAACACAGTGTTCCCCACTTAGGAAGACCATGGTTAAGGTTCGGGCAGTGAGAGCATGTGATGTTAAGAAAGGCTGTTTTGCCAAGTTGCCCGGCCAACTTGCTATAGAAACACTACAGGGCCTGAGGGGGTCTCCAGAGAGGCCACTGTAGGTATATATATGTGATGATGGTGTGTGTGTTCGTTGTTCTTAGGCCCAGCCTGGGTGAGTGAATTTGTGGTTCTGCATGCATGGATAGTCCCCTCCAACCCCCAGTCCAACTCTTCCATCCACGGCACTCTCTCTATATATATGTGCCTCTTCCCTTCCTTCCATCTAGTCCTCTTTCTCCAAATGGACACTACGGATGCTTGAGTGGGAATTGTGCTGTGGGAGGGAGGAGGAATGCAACCGAATGCATTGGCCTGTGAGTGAGTGGGCATGTGGCAAACGGAGAGTGTGTATGAGCTTGTGTATTTGTGTTCCTCCTTGGAGATGCTTTATCCTCCGCCCTACTTCACAGTGATTCTGGTTGAAAATATCTGTTGGCCTGTTCCCTGAGAACTGTGCTCATATGTACTGTATGTGTCGTTGTTATAAACACTTGTATACAGTACTTGCATTATACAGTACACTGTGTCTGGGAAAATAAAATAATACTTAATTATCTGCAAACCAATTACATGGTTTGGTTAGCAGCGCTTGTGCAGCACAGACAGTCTGAGCCACTCTCACTGTGAGTGTGTGTGTGTGTGCATTCAAGGAATATTCTGAAACAAAAGGATTGAAATCGGTGAAAGAAAGGAAGTAAAGTGCTGAGTACAGCAGTCGCCTCCATTTTCAGGGGGAGGAAAGAAGCTGCAGCATAGAACACACACTGCACCTCCTGCCATGCTTATAAGACAGCACACATACACACACACACAGGACAATAAAAACATCGTTTTATCACCTAAAAATATGTTGGTGCGTAATTATTCCTCTTCAGGCGAAACTCTTAAAAGCATAGTATAATTAGATTGTATATTTTTTTTAACGCTTATATTAGTTAATTACTCATTCCATCACACTGAATAACATATTTGGAGGTTGCCGACTACACTTCGCCAAGGTTGAAGTAACTCCATCCTAAGTTTCATGGTGTAACTGATAATAAGCCGGATAATTAATACATTTATCTTTAAAAGGGTTGCAAAGGGAGCTGGAGCCAAGCGAGAGGCAAATTACCAAGCCATAACCAGGCCAACATAGAGAGAGAGAGACTAACAACTCGTCACTTATGCAGTCATGCCAGGGAAAACCGTAGAGCAAGCAACCTAAACTCAATCTGCAGGTCTCTGGACTGTGGGGGGGGGGATGGGGACCCAGAGAAAACCCACGTACACACGGGAGAACATAAAAACTCCACACAGAAAGATTCT
The DNA here is from genome assembly GCF_963457635.1 of Microchirus variegatus. Classification (NCBI taxonomy): domain Eukaryota; kingdom Metazoa; phylum Chordata; class Actinopteri; order Pleuronectiformes; family Soleidae; genus Microchirus; species Microchirus variegatus. The sequence continues at coordinate 11,015,422 of NC_139811.1, forward strand.
AAAGAGGTTAATCACGGCAATCGAGTGATTTAACCGTTTGTCCAAAGCAGTTAAATTTAGAGAAATATCAGGCGTGTGGAGAAGAAAGCAAAACCTACTCTTTGATATGCTTTCGACAGGGGACGGAGTTCCTCATGCAGGTGCCGGTGAGCCTTTCCACATCCTCCACAATAACGAAAGGTTTCTCCTCCAAGGTGACAATGGACAGGTGGTTGTCATCGAGCTCAGCGTCACCGAAGGAGTTGAAGCGCGGCCACACTGGGTACTTCAGTGTCAGGCTGCGGTTATCCAGCTTTCCCATCTGGAAGGAAGGAAATAAGGAGAAACGGGGGTGAACTGTTGAATGAGCTTCGATGTCGACGTGTTACCTCACCAAGGCTGTTAAGTCATTAAAAACGTACTTAATTTACATTTATAAAAAGGTATCTTCTACGTTATAAAATAGTTAGCAGGTTGTCAGTATCTGCCAGAAGACACTTCCTTAAGACCCGTGAGCTCAAACTGAACCGACAAGTGTCACTAAATATTTGGCAAGTCTGCCGCCGTCAGATCAAACGCCAGCGGGGGGGGGGGGGGGACGACGTCCACAAGTCAGTGATCATCACATGTTAACATTTTTGAGAAACAGAGTGAGTTTACTTTACTTTACCTGCTGTAGTCAGATGCATGATAACTCAAAGCAGACAGGAAGTGGAGATGATTACGGATGCAGACACAAGTCAACATTTCCCTTTAATGTTACATATGCTGCCTTCTTTTGACACAAAAACATACAAATCAGAATACATGTTGTTTGCCAGTCCATAATAAATGTGACTGTAGGTACAACATAACAGATTGAAAGCGAAAGTGGCACGGTATGAATGCATGACAAAGTGCACACGGAGGAATATACGTAGCGTGGCTCTGAATGCAAACGTAGTATGAGAACGACACAAAGACAGAGAGAGAGACGGCGTGATGATGATGCTGCGACGCTGTTAATAATTCAGAAAGTTTTCGGAGCGTTGATGTCATTGATTCCCCTATGGCTGCTCTTCAACTGCCAACACATGTCTGTAAATGTATGCAAGTGTGTGCACTATTTCCACATGTTGTTGTCAGACATGGGGAGTTTGGGAGAAATATATAGACCAGCAGCAAGGCTTTACTTTAAATTATTAATGTTACAGGGGCAAAGAAAGAAAATGACAAACGCTCACTCACTTTTTCCCTCCTTTTCAAAAGTTTTTCTTTCTTCTCTCTACTTTATCTCTTGTACGGAAGACTGTTAGGGCTGCATGTTTTTTAAAAAAATGAAAGAAATAAAGAAATAAAAAAGCATGAATTCTGAGATTAAACTCAAAATTCAGACTTTTTTCTCAAAATTCATGCCGTTTCATTTATTTTTTTCTTTCTTTGTGGCACTAACACTCTTCCGTACTCTTGCAGCCTAAAGCAACAACACAGCTGCAGTGATATAGCTTAAGTGGATCTCCACTAAATTCTAAAGTTTTTTGGTGTTGGGCATAAAATGTCAACTTATTAACCTGTGACAGGGCATTATTAATGTTACAGGGGCAAAGAAAAAGTTTTTCTTTCTTCTCTCTACTTTATCTTTTGTACGAAAGACTATTAGGGCCCCATGTTAAAAAAAGATGAAAGAAATAAAGAAATAAAAAAGCATGAATTCTGAGATTAAACTCAAAATTCAGACTTTTTTCTCAAAATTCATGCCGTTTCATTTATTTTTTTCTTTCTTTGTGGCACTAACACTCTTCCGTACTCTTGCAGCCTAATGCAACAACATAGCTGCAGTGCAGCAGCAACATTTAAGTGGATCACCACTTAATTCAAAAGTTTTTTGGTGTTGGGCATAAATGTCAATTTATTAACCTGTGATGAACAGGGCATTATTAAAGTTGCAGGCGCAAAGAAAAACATAGACAAATGCTCACTCACTTTTTCTCTCCTTTTCAAAAGTTGTTCTTTCTTCTCTCTACTTTATCTCTTGTACGGAAGACTATTAGGGCCGCATGTAAAACAGTGAAAGAAATAAAGAAATAAAAAAGCATGAATTCTGAGATTAAACTCAAAATTCAGACTTTTTTCTCAAAATTCATGCCGTTTCATTTATTTGTTTCTTTCTTTGTGGCACTAACACTCTTCCGTACTCTTGCAGCATAAAACAACAGCATAGCTGCAGTGATATAGCATAAGTGGATCAACGCTTAATTCAAAAGTTAAAAGTTAAATGTACCTGTAACGAAACAGGGGAACGTTAAGAACCATGTTGTTTTTTTTGTGGGGAATAAAACAGAATTTGAGGAAATCAAGCACAGTTAAGTACAACTGCAAACACGTGATAAATATGCAGCAATACGACCGTTCTAATCTGCAACCCTGCTGGTCCTGAAGTCAAAGGACAGTGGTTATTACCTTGACACACAAATACAATATAAGCAATCACACATGATTTTTGCTTAGCCTGCATGCGCATGATTAACAGGCAATGAGCAAGGAAGTGAAATTTGCATTTTAATTGTTTTGCTTTCAGCATTTTTTTTTTTTTCCTCTATCGTATGAGAGGGATTAGCATCTTTCTTCTGGTGCCGCTGTCAAAAAGCTCACTCTGTATCTCTCGGTGTGTGAGTTGGGTTCGCAGGACAGTACGCTGAGGTGGCATGTGTATGGGTTTTTTTTCTTTTGTGTCACCTTCACTCTCCGGGGAGCAGCCACATTTGTCTATCTGTCTAACCCCAGCTGTTCTGCATTTCACGAGTGAGTGCAGCACACACACACACACACATGTGTAAGTGTGTTTCAAAGAGGTGGGGAGGTAATGCAGGAAATGGGATTGGTAATGTAAAAGTGAGGGGGGGGGGGAGGGGATTGGTGCATAATAAGCAAGAGAATAGTTGTGTGAGAGAAACAACCTGGAAAAAAAACACACAAAAAAATGAGTCAAAGTTCAGAATTTGCATCATGCTCCATGAGTAGATTGGATTCATTTACTGGTCTTTGTGGAAACCCACAGCAGAAGTTCTTACACTTTTGAGTGACTTTCCTTCTTCTACTTTAGGTTTCAGTATTTGCTTCACTTTAAAGGTGAAATAAGTAGTTTATAGTGACATCTAGAGGAGAGGCTGAAATTTACAACAACGAACTGCTCCTCTGCTCACCCCCTCCTTTCCCTGAGCGCTACGGTATCCTCAGCCGGTCAAACGTCGTCCTCGTCGTCTTTCTCCGTGTCAGCAGATGAGGTTCTAGTATTTATTCAGATGTATAAGTGTGTCTTTTGTATATCGCTGTGAAATACGTGTGGTCCTCCATTCGAAACGCGTAAAAAGATCCGCTCTCAGCCTCGTCTCGGCGCTCTGTTTATACCATGGATGTATTATATGAACTGGATAGAGCACCGCCCCCTTTGCCTTGAAGACAATTTTTACATGGTGGCCACTGTGGGTACTGCAACAGAAAACCCCATGGAGCCGAAAAAACAATTTTCCCATTGACCGCAATAGTAAAAGAGACGCGTGTAAAAGTGTCCACAGGAAACCTCGAGACATGGACACGGGCTTTTATAGATATTTATATGGTAGTGACACTACTGTGCATGCTCTATGGGCCTCATAACCCAGAAAATAATCGCGGAAGTTAACAACTTTTTTGGCATATGCGCTGGGTGAGCAGCTTCATAGGAATGAACGGAAGCGAAGGGGCGGTGCTCTATCCAGTTAATATAATACATCCATGGTTTATACCTCAGACTTCCTGCTCCGTCAGTGGAGGCGGAACTTCCGCTACAAGTAAAACGACGCTTGATTTGTTCTCTCGGGTTTGTCCATACAGGCTCCAGTAAAAACGTGGCATCTGGCTGCTAACAGTGGCTATGCAACAGCGGCCCGCGACCCATGTTATTTTACATGCCTTTTTGAAACACTACGAAAATTAAACAAAAACTATTTTACAGCAACTAGACTTATAAAAAGACTTATAAAAAAGTGGATTTTGGGTCATATAAACCCATAAATACTACGCAGTGTCCCTTTAAGTAATCCACAATGTCATGAGTCAATGTACGCTCAGGACAAATAACGTCACATTTTTGAAAGAAGAGTGGGAGAGGAGAAGCTGACTTCAGCAGCTCTTGTGATTCGCTCGTCTCTTCCCTTCCTCCTCTTGGTCTCCCTCTCTTTCTAATTAAAGAAAGAGGGGTTATAAATTAATGCCCAGAGAGGAGAGAGGATTCTCTGTATCGACTGGATACGCAACAGAATGCTGAATCTCCCCTTATGAGATTCAAGATACTACGCACGCACGCACAGTTAATGCACACAGCGTATAGATGTGTGCGTGTAATTGGACAGAGAGGCCAGCGGGAGGTAATGATGATAGGGCCTGTGGGATTACTGCTTCATACTCTAAGATCCTATGGCAGCATCCTATCACATCATCATCTCATGCTGGATTTAGAGCCACTTTGTGATGAGATGACACTTGGCCCTGCAAGAGCTTTGTATTATTTCAAGTGCAACTCTTTCCTTTATCATCTCAAATCGTCCTCCTATTTTCTCGTCATCCTCTCGACTCTTTGGTCTTTAGTTGGACACATTTATGTGTCGTCAGGTTTGCCTGTTATCTTGTATTTGACCCCAACACCCCATACCCCCCCTATACACACACTAAACTAAATCAGAAGTCACCACAAAAAAAAAAAAAAACGCTGTGGCACATTGCATTATGGGAGAATGAGTTCCTAATAGTGCGGAGAAACCCATTCAGTCATAAAACAGTATCTGTCACTCCTGTCAGACAAAATTATGTCAGCGAAAATGGATTTGTGCCCTCCCCTCCTCCGCACTTGCTCTGTTTATATGTGTGAGTGTGTGCATGTGTGTGCGCGAAAACAAGGGCACAGAGAGAGAGAGAGAGAGAGAGAGAGAGAGGTGACGACAGGGTGGAAGGAAGTGCAAGAGAGAAGTGAATTTCCTTGAAGTAAAGCATTTTTATTAAGATAGAGAAAACGGCGATGCCTCGACAGTGCACGCGAAGGTGTGTGTTTGTGTATACGGGGCTATTGTGTGTGCGTCTCTGCTCTCCATATTGCGATTCTCCCAAGCACAAATCCCATGCTGTCTGTAATAATTATTTTGTGAACTGGCTGCTAACACGGCAGCAGTTCCTAAAGCAATTTACATACTCCATCTACTCAGCAGGATTAAAGCACAACCTCCTGGTTCTGATCGGTAAATACACTTTTCTCATTCAACCACGTTAACGTTGTAGTGTAACGCTGACTATACTGAGAAATATAATTCTCATTTCTGTCATGTCACTGATTATGGAGCCAACTATGACATGGTGCTGCAGATTTACTGGACACACCACACTTGTGCTTTAAAAGTGAGAGTTATATATTATTTTTTATACAATTCCTTGTTGGGTTTTTATCATTTTCAGCAAAGCTTTTCAAGAGATGAATACACAAGCATCCCGTTCCTTTTTTTAGTTTCTTTTATTTAAAGGCGCCATATGTAAGAATGTGGCCAAAAACGGTAACTACACTCAAATTCAAAATACAGAGGTCTTTTAGGTTTCGTTTTCTCCGCCATTGTAGCTCAGACGTAACTGGCAACCCGTGGTTGCTCGGCAGCTGAGACTCTACTGACTGCAATGATTGGTAGACAGCGGTAGGTGGCGCCACATGCCAAAACACGATTTCAAAACATAAACATGATTTGCAGTCCGCAAAATATATTTTTTTAATGTAAATATTTTGGCTGTACTGTTGTTGTTGGTGAGTTCAGTTTGTTATATGAACATTATTCCTGAGTCTCTGTGACATATTAGGAGGATTTTATGGCCAGTTGCTTTTGATTTATTACATAATGCACCTTTAATTTGATGGATTTGTGAGATGTGGCTCACAAAGATTCACACAGCATGAAATTAGTATGTGCTAAGGGTTTTGTGTATACATAATATGTATACACAAAATGTGTCATGTTTTAGAGCTGCAACTAGCTCTGTCTATTATTAATATTATTTTTAAATGTTAAAAAAGTAAAGTAACCAGCAATAATCCACATTTCAGAAAACTTGTTTTTTGTCAATTCTTTACAGTCAAACAGATGAATCAGTTATCAAAATAGTTGATGATTGATTTAGTAATCTATTAATAATCAAATAATGAGTAATTATTTCAGCCCTAATTTGCAGATAAATGGTTATGGAGTTAATTAAAACAAAAGGCTTGAGAGTGTCTGTGTATGTGTGTGTGTAGCATGTGCACTTAAACTTACTTTCAAAACCTTTTATTTGACACTTAATCGAGTTTAATTCCATTGCAGTATTACTAATATGTATGACGAGTACTTCAGCTCCAGGCATGACAGCACTGATCTCAATCACTACTCTTTCTAGCCGTTACCTAATTTTTTTGATAAGACTAATTTTCTACAAATTTCCCATAACTGCACACTGGAATAAATAAGCCAGCATGGCTACATGCAGTTTACGCTGCTTTTAATCCTCAAAAACATGTCTGCACCACATTGACATGTGGAGAAGTGGCTCTATGACCAACTCCGTGTCAGCAGGTGTGGATACTCTGAGAAAATCTGAGTGCACACCTGTAAAAAAAAAAAAAGTGAGAGAGAGGACAGTGTACACCACTCTATTCCTTCACCCTCTCTGTCTGTTTCTTTTCTCATGCTCATTTGCTCTCTCTCTCCATATTGGTCCATCTGTCTCTATCGCACGCTCATCTCTCTCTCTCTCTCTCCTCTGCTCGTCTCTTCTGTCTCTCCTGTGCCCCAAGGGGACACATTTTATATTTTTAGCACATATCTATATTTTAGTGCAGTTACTGAATTTTTATCTCTTGATCGTCATGGAAATCTCTCTGTCTCCTTCAGTGTGTGTGTGTATGTGTGTGTGTATGCTGCTGATTTCTGGTGCATGGGTGGGACGGCTGCATCAGATTGACTGAGGGAGAGAGAGAGGGAGAGAGAAGGAGAGAGAGAGAGAGAGAGAGAGAGAGAGAGAGAGAGAGAGAGAGAGAGAGAGGCTCCCAATTATATTTCCACTTTGGGTCTCCGTGTCTCCCTTGCCTTCACTCTCTTTCTCTGCACCACAGTGAAGCGGTACTGATCAATTTCACAGGCTTTTTGTTTACAACAACAACACACTACCTCCCTCTCAGCACGCAGACAAAGGGTCTTTTGTGTATTTGTGCGGGTGTGTGTGTGTAAGTGTGTGTCAGTATGAAATATGAAAAGGCTAGTCTCAAAGATTGGGTGGAGAGTGTGCGGATTGCGGCAAACTAAACCGAACACTGTAACACGGAGAGATGTGACCTGAATCAAAACCAGAGTGGTCGAAAGTGCACGTCTCCTGAACGGGGTTTCTGTCAATAACCAGTGTGGAAGGGTAAACATACGCAATCACCTACACGTGTGTGCATGTGCACGTTTGGACACACACGTGCACACATACACACACACACGAGCAGTGATCCCTTGCCACCCCAATAACCGAGGTCTCTGGTTTTGATTAACTGTTGTTTGAGGCCCCATCAGAGACCACAGCAGCAATCACAGCTAAAGACAAGCGCTGAAGGCGAGGGTGCACACATTATCTGACTTGCAAAGAAGAAGAGGAGGAAAGAAGTGCAGGGCAAAGAGATGAAGGGAGAAAAATGGAAGGGTGGATGAAAAGATGCCAACACAAAGGATAAGTGACACGGAGAGAAGAGGGAAACAGGAGAATGACGAGGGAAAACACAAGATGACATGAAAGGAGAGTGTGTGTGGTTGAAGATGAAGCACAACACAGAGAACATATCTCTTTCTTCCTTATCCAAATCATTTCTTTAATCACACCTCTTTCTTTGGTTTTTTTTTGTTCTCTTTTAGCTATTAGCTCATTGTGTGTGATATTATGGCCTGTAAGAGGCAGCCATGGGCTTAGGTATAGAGATGCATGGCTGCCATTTCAATCCATTACAAAAATCAGGGATACTTAAGAGTCCATTCTTCACGTAAGCTTCCTCACATGGAAATCTAAGTTTGATATAAAATGAGGTGGATGATCAGCTGAATCATATTCAGTACCACTTTGTCCACTGTAATTTGTCAAAGACACATTTGCATCTGTTTACAATGGTTAGCACTGCTACGTACACAGATGTTTGCAATGTATGAGGTAGCATTTTGGTTAAAAGAAAAATTAAAAAAGAATACCAACGTGACAGTCAGTAACAGAAAAAGACAAAAGCGACACATGTAGGTTATTATCTGCCACAGATTGGTGTAGAAACTGTAAATGTTGGATTCATGAGTAAGCAACACAGAGATACAAACACTGAACACAAGCAATATAAACGCATGTATTTTTACTAGTTTGGCAGCATAAAAATACCAACCTTTTACCTGCAATTTTCACATTTCATCAACTTTACATTTCTTCATTCTACAACTTACGTGTAAAACATTGAAAACTAACAAAAATAAGTCAACATGAGCATGTGAGGCCGTGTGTTCTCAGTACTGCTCTTAACAACACAGGAATATTATGTGGTTAATTCTTTCTATTTTTTTTTTTTTTTCAAATACGTACCAACCCAGCCACGCACACGCAACTTTTAGAACCTACCTTCTCCCACTCTCTTTCTTTGTTGAGAACAATGACCACCAGCTTTGGGTTCTCCTGGTAGCCATCTTCTGTGAATGACAAATCTCTGCCATCCCATGTCACGTTCATCATGTACCTGAGAGTAGGAAGAGGAGGGTGATGAGAGAAGGGAGAGATGTGAGGAGGGGGAGGAAATTAATGAAAAAGGGGATAAAACCAGAGGAATGGGATATTTAATATCATTAGCATGAGAAAAGGCCAATGTACAATCCTAAAATATTACTACATGCTTGATTGTCATATTGATTCACATGCAAATACTAGATTATTAAAAGCATGTGTGTGTGTGTGTGTGTGTGCCCCAGATTCTTTGAAATACTACTGGAAGAGATAGTGAGTGTGAATAGCTCCTTACAAAACACACACATGCACACACACAGTAATGAGTGACCTATATGGCAGGTCACATTAACTAAGATGGAGGGCAGTGGGAAGATATTCTTGGGTCCACATAACCTCAGCATTAATCATGGCTGTCCCTCTCCACTCTGTCCCCCTCACTCCAACTCTGTCAGCGCTTATGTACAACACAGGGGAGGCGGCCCCCCTCTTCTCGCTCTCGTCCTCTTGCTCTCTCCATCCTGGGGTTGCATGCGTGGCCGACGGGAGACATGTGACCCATGTGACGTGTCTTTTAAAAGCCACAAAAGTGAGCTGATTTGCACTGGAGAGGACATTGTGGAGAAGAAAATGTATAATCTGAAGCGCGGTTTTAGTCTTAGGCTTACCATTTGTGTCAGAATGCATTTCCATATATTTCCATAACTGTCCCTCTATTTATCCGATTCTCCACTCCACTGAAGATGAATCAAATGTGTGTCCTAATGGACATGTCTGTGACATGCTTTGGTCAAAATACCATAAGGATGAAGCACCACAGCAGTTCACTCATACTGCCAAAACAAAACTTAAGGGACAGGAAATTCCATCATCAACAGAGGCTACTTGGAGCTAAAAGCAGTTAGCATTTGGAAAAGTGATCATTTGCAGGCTCTAGCAGGCACATTGCCGTCATATATAACATGTATCCACTGGACAGATAAATCCTCTGAGGCTGGAAATTTGTGTAGAACTCTGTGCTGCACTGTGTAGACAAGAATAGAACTTTTCGCGGACTTCCGGTTTTTCGGATACCGTTGCCCTCGCCAGCACTTTCGCGTGTTTTACGGACAATGCAGAGCTCACCGAGACAACAATTCCAGGAATTTAGCGCATTGTGACGACCCAGTGAGCGCGGAAGTCAACATTGCGTGATTTATCTCCTGTACTTAGAGTACTTAGAGTGAGTCATCTTTTTTTCCACTTCACACCGACTGATGGGACCTCCAGAGTCCCAGATATAAGGATTAAAATGATTGAAAAGTTGATTTTGCATAATAATGTCCCCTTTAATCATATGTACAGCTCCACATATGAATGGGCCGATAACTGGCTTCAAGGTATAACCGTGGTATTAAAAAGTCAAGGTGTCAAGTCAGTCAAATCCTGTCACTCTATGACAAAGGTATGAGCTGTTTTTTTAAATAACTCATCAGTGCAAAACACACTGAGGTTGTGAGAGGGACTGAGTCACACCTCCAGGTCAGTGCGAGCATCAGTCAGCTGTGTTTTTGATGATATGACGGCCAAAGGGAGTGACATTTCAGGGCTGTAGCTGCAGCATAGTGATATAGCAGTTAACATTTTTCGCTTGAGGTTGTCAAACGACCCAATGCCTTGGCAGTAATGTCACACAATCCGGCAACTTAAGCCAAAAAACAGAGCACAGTCAGAAGAACGTTGACGGAGAGATAATACAGAGAGCGTTTGCACGACACCTGCGTCGTCCTTTAACCTGCTGCCAGCGACACATGCACAGCCGCTCGGATTAAATCGGCCAGCGACAGGGACACTGATGCGTTTCGTGAGGAAAATAATCTAATTGACTTGCAACTTGGTATTATTAAGGTATTTGACTGGACAGGGGGACGCAGCACTCAACCCAATTATGTGCGACTAGAAGCAGCAGAGAAAGAGGTGCTAGAATCAATAAAAGCGCCCGGGCTCCTTCGCTAAGACAACAGCCCAATCTGCACTTTGACACATACACATGCACACAGTGAAAGCTCCCCCCCCCCCCCCCCTGTTCTTTCCCTCCATTTATATTGATGTGATTTATTTTCTCGCTTATACCAGGGAAAATGTTTGACTCTTAGGCTGGGTGTTAATCGGGAATTCCTGCATCTTGAAAGTGATTGACAATTTATGGGTGGAAAACATTTCCAGCGACAACGACGAAAAGGGCCATTTATAGTCACTGCAAATGTATATTATTACAATAAAACTGTGCACAAATTGGTGTTTGAAAGCAAGAACAGGATGCAGACAGGACAGCCAGATTGTGTGTGTATATGTGTGTGTGTGTGTGTCTGCCAGTATGTTTGGGCTGACGCCCATTGAACAGGTGGACCTGAAATGGGCGTTGCTAGGATACGGACACAGACTGGAGTGTATATGCTTGAAGATGACCCGAAAGAACCCTGAATGAACATCACACACACACACACACACACACACACACACACACACACACACACACACACACACACACACACACACACACACACACACACACACACACACACACACACACACACACACACACACACACACACACACACACACACACACACACACACACACACACGGGTGAAGAGAGAGAGAGAAACGCACACAATTACTTTGCACACCTCAACAGTTTCGCCATGTAACGTTTACTCTTCCTTGTAGCACTGACATCATAGTAAAGCAATCTCTCACTTCCCAGCCTCCATTATATCAGTAATCTCTCTATTCATTAGGGCTGGGCACGGGGGTAAGGTAGAGGGGAGCAGACAGTCGAGAATGGGCACCTAAACAAAGTGATTTAAAGCATAAAGATAAAAGAGATCAGGGGAGCGAGAGAGACGGAAAGAGAAGTGTGACGAGAAGAGGAGGAGGAGGAGGAGGACTAAGCCTCGACAAAGTGTAGATAAAAATATCCTCTGTGTTATTTTTTTCCTTCCCTCCTCTTATTTTTGGGTAAAAAGGGGTTGCGATAGGAGGAGGGAGGAGGGAGGAGGGGGGGGAGCACTGCACCAGAGTTGAGCAGCACTGCACGTTCACTGCAGCACGCAAGTAAGAGCACACACACACATACAGCAACGCTGCATCACAGCAGCAGCAGCGAGCGCCGGTTGCTCCTCATTCGTGCCGGCCGTCTTAATTTCTCATGGCGAGCAACTTTAACGAGGCTCATAATAAAAGCGAATGACTTTTTGAAATGGACTCGGGTCGTTTGGTTTTTAACGCAGACCAGACTTTGACCACAGCTTCCGCTGGGAAGCACCATACGTCCTGGCCTGTCGGAACACTCTCGACACAAAAGATATAACATCTCAAGTGCTCACTTATTCTAAGTTGGCCCCCGGCTCTCTCGCAGTGATTACGGCGGTGTTACTTTGTGATATGAAAGCCTGCATTTTTATCCGAGGAGGCTTCACTGCAGGGGAAAAATGGTCTCCACGAAGATAATTCGGTGTGGATGTTAAGGATGGAGACGTGAATCCTTTGTCAACACAATGATGCACAGTGTCAGAGCACTCGTGATCTATTACACGCAATCTGCAACTGTGAGAGAGGGGAGGGAAGGAGTCTTTAAAAAAAAATGACAAAAGAGGGGATTTTATCAGTGCTGAATTAGCTTTCTTTGGAACAAAGGGTGGCAAGTCACTTGAAATGCACACTGAGCCTTGGGTGGCATCGTTCAGCATGGTATGAATGATGATACTACAAGGTGAAGTAGATGTTAGCTTAGAGTGTGTGTGTTTGTGTGTGTGTGTGTTATTTTTTGGGGGGTTTTTTCTGGCTTTTGGCAGCACAAGATTAACACCAACCATTACATATGGTCTTTATCAAGGTTGCTATTGCACCCACATGTTCACACGGCTTCCTCAGCAATATTTCTGTTGTTGCATAAAATACGATTTGTGCTTCTACTGGCTTGGGATCGTATATTCCGCAGCTCAGTTTGAATATTTTGTGTTTTTCTTCAATATGCAAATCCAAATGCAGAATAAAAAAAATAAATAAATAAATAAAAAATCATAGCACCACAGAGGAGCACCTTTTATTTGGTACCCTTCCCTCTGATGAAAAATTCATAATCATTTTGTGACAAGGGATTTGCAGGATGTTCACATTGCGACTGACTAAATTATCTCGCGTCGTCTCCCTCTCTCTCTCTTTCTCTCTTCACTCTCCTTTTAACCAAAGGCATCGTGTGCATGAGCTGTCAATCACAGTTTTTTCCTCATAAACAGGACAACTGTTCTGGCCTGCAGTGAAAACCCGCACACTTGGAGGTTTTCTTTCAAATTAAAATCCTCTTAGAGTTGATCGAAACAAGTTCTTCTTTGCTGTACGGAAAACTTCACATTAAATACTTCCTGTTCTACGTAGAACACAGTTTTCAACCACAAGTCACCTTTCCACATCAATATCAAAATAAAATGCTTTGCATGGTCTAGCACAGACACGTCTGCCACTGAATTTAAAGAATTCAGCCAGTTAAATAGAGCATTTGCCCACAATGAAAACTAATATGAAGAGAGGAGGTAAAAAAAACGAGTTAACAGAGAACCTCCTACGTAGCCTTTCAGCAACTCTCACTCCTCTTGTGAGCTTCATTGTCCTTCTCGTCACTTTCTGTTCCTGTTTGGAACAATAACATTCTGTGTCTTCAGAATATCTGTGTGTAAAAAAAAAAAAAGTGTTTCTTTTTATCTTTGGTTTCGTTTCAGTGTTCATATCAGAACATGATAGACCTAGTTTGTCCATGTCCCTCTATACATGGTCATAAGAATATTTTTGCAGGTGTTAAATTGATTTCTTTACATCTACCTCTGTAACTGCGGCGTGGTGGACGTGCGGCGCTCGCTCACATTCTGGTCACGAGGCATTCGTGTTATGTGTCTTCTCTTTACAGCCTGTGCTTTTATGCGTGTTTAGGGTTTTACACTCTAATACATAGTGAGGGTTGGTGTCAGCTCAGAATCGGAATCAGACAAGTCTGTTGTTATAGAAAATTGTCCTCGAGTCAGTAAGGACTCGGACTAAAAGACATTCAGGGCCGTTCCTAAACACACACATACAGTGTGTGCATTTTCATAAAGCAAGTGTAAAACCAGCATTTAAAAAAAAATACAAAATTATGTAAAGTGGCATTGTGCATTAGAGTTCGTTCGTGTTAATTAGTTTGTTAAAGATGTTTATTGCAGTGAGGATGAATGAGTTTTTGCAGGTGTTTCTCTGAAGGTAAGAGCTGGAAGGATGTTCTGATAGTTGAGTTTGCCAGTTATTTCACTTGCTTGATCCATGGTCGAGCTGGGAAAGGTTTGATTTCTTTTTGACAGAAACAGAGGTGAACCAGGACGTTCAAAAGATTCTAAAGGTGATTTGTACACAGCTGTTAAAATAATCCTGCCTCATATCAGAGCTTCTACGTTTCCTCAGCAGGTGCAGGCCGCTGCTGTGCCTTCATTAAACACAGTGTCCGTATGATGAGGAGTAAAAACACTCAGTTGACGGTTGCAGAGGACAGTGGCATGTAGACAGTGGAGATTTGTAGAGGCCATAATTATAATGGTGGCAAGGGAGGAAGTGGGGTCATATAGTATGAAGACATAAAGTCACATTAAGTTTATACCGAGGTTTTCACGGACGGAGAGAGAATACACAGGAATAGCGAGAGCAACTGCACACATATGGAGAGTAAATTTGAGTTTAAAAATGAGGAACACATACACACCTAGTGTATGTAAAACAAACTAATGAACATGTCTGTCATTCTATCATTCAAAAATAGATTTTGAATGATAGAAAAGTATATACATATACTGTACATATATATACACACACACATATATATATACACACACACATATATGTACACACACATATATATATATATATATATACACAAATTTATATATACATACATATACACATATATACATACACCAAAATATATTTACATATATGCATACATTTATACACATATACACATACACATATATATACATATATACATACATACATACATATAAACATACTATGTTTGTTTTTGTATATATATATATATGTATGTTTATATATTATATAAACATATATATATACAAAAACAATCATACTTTTCAAAAGTCACCATTACCGCTGACAGAAACATACACAGACGTACTGTAGTTAGGAGGCAGTCATGCAGTGATGTAATATTTATGAGCAACTGGTATTTATAGGTTTTTCCGACCGTGCAGTTTTACAAAATATAAAAAGACAACTCAGGTTTTCAAATTTAGGGTATAGTTAATTTTTAACAAACCGTGTCCACATAAGCCTCATTTTAAATTCTCACTTGCATTGTGTAGTGTGTAATACATGTCTTTGCACTGCTCACATGACAGCTGCTTCAGGACATAGCACGTATGACTGTTACGTGCGTGTGTGCGCGTGTACACATGTGATTCTAACCCTCATATATCAGGGCTACAGATCCTGAAATTACCTGTCAGAGAAACCACACACACACACACACACACACACACAGAAAGACAGGGAGAGATAAATAAGTGCTTAAGTCTTTTAAGACACACTGTTCACCACAGCGAGGTGAGAGGTACACTGTAAATCGGTCATGACAGAACATTCTCTTAAGGGGGGAGGTATTTCTCTCGTTTCCAGCATGCACATGCTGCAGCTAAGACACCTACACCCACATGCACATACCATATTTTATATGGAGCACAACTGACCGCTGCACTGGCCAGTGCTCTTAGTCGGCCATTTGTCTCCGGTTTTTATTTAATTTTATTTCCCTGTTACTCTGCAAAACATATTTCTCTTCGACGTGTCACAGTGGATAAATAATCACGGCTGTCGCAGACAAAGTGGGAGAGGAAAAACTTCGGTAAAAGCCCACACGCTGCACGCTACTGCACACTTTCGTGCCATTTCAGCGCAGACTATTAATATTATTCTGATCAAAAACAAAATTTGTTCCATTGTGACACATTTTTGGGCTGACTAAAAAGGCATAAGCAGCATCCACGGCAAATCACCGCCGAGTCTAAAAAGAACTCAAGGCATACAAATAAACACTTCAGACCGAGTGAATGTGATCATTTGTAAGAGGGCGCTGTAAGACGCTAAATCCACAGGCGAAGAAAAGGCTAATACACTGGTGTTATATATATATATTTTTACACGTAGCCCATGTGTTTGTGTTTTTGTGAGCCCTAACCATGTTCACGCATCTCCCCTGACAGCCGTTGATCATCCGACAACCCACACTCGCCGCGACCTAGCCATGACCAATCGTGTTTCTCGTGTGTCCTGGCCCCTGAAGCCCAATTGGCTGAGCTCTCTCACCCACAAAACAGCCATCTGTGGATGCTGATCACCTGGGTAACAACCTGAGGCAGCGGAGCATGCTCGGAACAAAGTCAGCTGTCTCTGGATATTTGGCAATCCTCAACGGTGAACTCGTGTCCACTGGCAAAATAAGAGACATGGTAGTGTGATATTGATTTATAAATTCCTCCTCGAAATTATTTAAAAGTTCAATCAGTCAAACGTCTGCTGCTCTCTTTCGACAACACAAATAATTTAGCCCATAAATATTGCTGGAAAAATGCTTTGTTGACTCCCAGGAGCCTCAACTGCAAATTGGAAGGTCTCTAAACAGACAGCAAAAGCCAAGCCTCATAAATGCTCTAATCTCCCAGGCCGCTTTAACTACACATGGTGCACGGAAGCGTTTTGTTCTGTTTCTGCCAAATCAAAATCAAAATTGATCATATGCCGGAGGGAGTTGCAAACTAAAAAAAAACATCTTTGATGATGCAAAGTAGACTATAATATCAAAGATAAGGAACCAGTGATGTAACGTTCGACACATAAAGACAAAAGAGTTTTGACATAGAAATGTATTAGGCTTTTGAATACGTATAGACCAGAGGTTCTCAAAGTTTTGATACCTGAGGGCCAATTTAGGAACCCAACGTTGGACTGAGGGCCGCCAAAGGAAAAAAAAAAGAGGGAAAAAACAGAAAGAAATCCCATTTGTAATAATTTTAATGACCAGATTGCAGTTCTACAGTTTACACTTATTGGTCTGTATCCAGCAATGTCCAATACACATTTAACAAGCTTAGTACCTCCTGGACTAAAACTATCAGCTGTAATTCATTGCGGGCCACCAGAAATGTTTCTGCGGGCCGCCATTGACCCCCGGGCCGCACTTTGAGAACCACTGGTATAGACAATCGTTGTATACTGACCTCAGAGGAAAATGTTAGACGACGACTCGCTTGAATTGTTAAAATGACATTAATTTAACAGAGGAAATAACCCAGATAGAACTTATCTGATCTAAAAAAAATGCAGTGTTACATTTATGCTAAAACACTCTAAGTGCCCCTGTTTTTTTATTTTTTAATTACCCTCTGTCTGTTCCGCTGCTGTTTTCCCTGTGTTTTGCAAAAACAAGATGGGTTAAAACCCAATGTTTCAAATTCTAATACTGAAGCAAACGAAAGATGAAAGATGACAAAGATTAATCCCTAAATAACATGGATATACAATGTTTGCCAAAATGATGTGAAGACCATTTTGATAAACTTTCTTGGGTTGATCCTTCTTTTCCGTCATTTTCTGGTTTAGAGTCTTTGGAATCCAAATTTTCTCCATAAATAATAAAAAAAAAAACCTGAATAATTTTAATTTCACACATGACTATTGAAATAAAACACGGTGATGTAAACACGGGTTTGTATGTGTGTGTCTCTCTCTCTCTCTGGTGCCTCTGCCAGATGGAAAGCAAGACAGATCTGGCAAGACCGGCATCATCCCCACTGGCTGCTGGTGAGCGAGCTCTCGATGAGAAGGAGAGTGAACGAGAGATGGAGGAATAAATGAGGAGAGGAACAGAAGGACTCATCAAGGAGTTCTGCAATTTTGGAGAGCATTCATTTGTAGCAGCTCCCCACTGTTAACCCAGTCAAAATTTCCTCCCTTTCGTCGTCCTATATTGCCTAAATCACAAACTTCCTCGACGGCTCCCATTCATCCCCAGTCTTTCTCTGACTCCCAAACACTTCCTCTACTCCCTTTAGCTCAGACTCAACACACTGGTCCTTCATCCGCTAATTGCCTCGTTCTTCAATCGCAATCCTTAACCCAAACTTGGAGGAAGTCTCCAATTACCGAAAAACATAGATGCAAACAAACAGGCTGGAGCACAAAGCCACACTAACACAGCTGCTCTTTTAGATCTTTGATCTCTGTTGCCTGCTGTTTTTTTTTTTTTTACTTCTCATCATTATGGACATGCATAATACGTTAGATACATTGACAGACGTTCTCTTCACTTACTTGTGTAGTGCGCTGGGTGGGAGCTTGCTTGTTTTTTCCATCTGGCCGTAACAGGAGGTCTTGGCTTCGGGGATGTCGCCGAACTCCTCCAACATGGCCGCCGCCGCCGACGTTATGATCCCCAGACCGTCGCGAACTCGCGCCTCCAGCGGGTAGTCCCAGTCGTCGTAGGACACCGAAATCATTCCCGACGGAAACTCGCCGGGCGTTATTTCCGGGTTCCCGGTGGTGAGCGACGGCACGATCCATATGTATCCAAATCCAGTGAGGCCCAGAGAACGGGCCTCCTCCAGGATGTAGACCGCCTCGTCCTTGGAACAGTAGAGCAGGATCACTGGAGACTGGACCTTCTTGAGCATGATCTGAGACCGACTGTCCTCCTCCACCGCGTCCAAAGTGATGATATTCTGCAGGTCCCACCCCACAAAACTGAACGGATAAAGAGGACACGAAAGCAGAGTTAATATACGACTAATCAACGATTAACGTTGCTCCGTTCCTGAGAAGATCACATAATTATCTGCTACAATTAATATCCTGGTTAAGTGTGATGTGAATACTAATAAGTGTAAAGTGCTTATTGTCAGGGGAAACACATTAAGGTTAAATGGAATGAAAATGCTAAAGCTGCTCCTGTATAATCATGCTCAGTAAGTTGCAGAAATATCAAACAGTGGTCTGTTAATAGAGAACCACTGCGTGGTCAGTGAGTTAATTGATGTCAGAAAAGTTTCCTGTCATGTGCACGGACGCCAGTGAATGTCAGCTTCTGTGATACCTTTTAGTGAAAATATGCTCAGGGATATTATTTTGCATCTGGACGAGCATGTGACTGAAGAGATTATTAACAGGCAGATACAGCTTGATGTAGAAATTGTAATGTTCAAAGCAAATGAGTGAAGGAAAACAGATTTTTAGATCAGTTCTGTAGCCAGTTAGCTCAAGAGGGCATCATTAAAGTGCTCATTAAAAAGATTTTGTCAAGTGTTTTTTTTTTTCTTTTTATCCAATGGGAAAGATTGCTTTTTTCCACTATGTCCGGATTGATCATTTTTAGCAGCAGTCACTATATAAGGACAAATAGCAAGAGGAAATTACAGTTATGTTAAGTAAAAAAACACAATACACCTTAATCTGGTATCATACTGTGGTGATACTTGGGTCCTTTATGGGGGGGAACTGCCAGAGTGACGGACAAAGAAGGATCACATACACATTGGTGTCTTACATGGTGCAATTAGCACTGGGGAAAAGGTGGGAGCAGTTAACCATCATGTAGGAATGGACAGACAATGTAACGTGAGAGTGATCGGGGACAAGCTGTCCTCATTTTGCTGTCCAAAGTGATTACGGTCTACAAGTCCCAGGTGGCAAAATTCGTAGAGAGACAATGATGCACACGGAGACACTTTCTGGACTGGTGTGTCTGAAATAAAGTTAAAGCTGTAATTTTTTTGTTCTTCTTTTTATATCATGACTGAGCAGGAAGTCAGAAAAAGCACACAATGTGAGTACATTCTTCTTGCCAATGACCAATTTCTTTGTATTTTTGTTCCGAATACAAAGTATGTGAGTAGATTAAAGATGACTTTTTTAAGTAACTCACACTCTAGATTTTACGGAGCCCCCGAAGTGACATGAGAAAAAAAAAATGACAAAAAACGTGATTTTTTTTATCTCAAGTTTCCCAAAAAAATGAAAAAAAAAGTGAAAAAAAAATAAATAAATCATAATTTTTTGGAAACTCGAGATCTCAATTTTTTTTTTTTTCGTAATTGTTTTAAACTCGAGATTTCAAAATGTCTCATGTCACTTCGGGGGCTCCGTAAGTTTTCTATAAGTAAGAGAGGAAATATTTACTCAACAATCTGTTGAACATATACTTGTAATTAATACCAATTTGAGTGTTTCACAGCACTTCTGTGTTTGGCACAAAGAGTAACTGCTAATAGAAAAGACCTTCTTCAACTGGGCTTCTATATATCAAAAGTGCAGGCACCAACCCTTGCCAACATCTCAACATGGCTGTACATGTATCATTCATTTGACGTTTTTTGTTTTTTTGCACCAAAAGTTATGGCTTGCTGTTCTCTTCTGTGGGTTTTATTGTCTGGTCCCCTCTCTCTGCAGAGAGCGAAAGCATCAGTCAAAATGACCTAATGTTGCAGCAGGCAGCCAAACTGCATATGTAGTAAAGTCACCTGTCATCCAAATTCATTTTAAGTATGCTGATGAAATCCTTTCAAGCTTTTCAAGTGTCTGAAGTGCCCACATACGAGTACGAGTGGAGGAGGAAACAAACACAGGGCCAGAACCTTGCGTTCGGTAACTCTTCTGAAAAAGTAAACTTGCAACGTTTTCTCTGGGGAAATTTGCAGTGATAATGGAGAAGATTACAGACGGGGAGGAAAAACTGGCACGGAGAAATGCCCTTAATATAACTCCTAATAAAACCTACACCTACAGCAACTGTTATCTTCAATTTTTTGTTTCTGCAAACTGTTGTCTTTGAAAGGTGATAGTCTGCCCACTATAAGTGTTCTCCAGAGTTCCTCTGTTATGGCTACATAACTTTAATGTGTTTACATTGTTTCCACATCAATTCTATTCCTCCGATGTACCTTTTTTTTTGATCACAGCATAGCTGCTTTCCGAACTCCAGAGATTATCTGGAGTTTATGAAGTCTAATCTGAGCGAGGTCACGTGAGAACACAGCAGGAAAAAGTCCAGATGATCCACAGTGTGGAATGAATAGGTGAGCTTTCTGCTTCCAGCATGCATGCCCCCTGATCCTCTGGAGAATCTCTGCTGTTGACAATGCATCTGACCCAGATTATTGCCTGCTGCGCTCATCATCATATGTGATTGCAAAATTCAAAACAGAGACTATCTGGACTCAGATCTCCAGGCATTAGCCACAGTTCATTTCTTAAAGCAGCCAGCGTTACAGATGTTTTTCAGTTTTTTTCCTGGTATGGTATCAGTATCCCAATAAATTAAACTTTAACGCTTTTTCTTAGTACCTTCATCAAGTCAGAATTTTTTTTTTTTGATCGTACCTGTTGTCCACGGTCGTTTTCAGGATATTGATGAACTCTTGGTAGCCCGGGAACTTTGACGTGACGATGGAGAAGATGTGCCAGTCGTACTCCTCCATAATGTTCAGCATCAGCAGAGCCTCCTGCTGGATGGAGGCACCAAACTGGAAGAATGTCGACTTTACATCCTGAGAAAAAGAGGGGAACGGAGGGAGGGTGAAAACATGAGGAATGAAGGATGAAGGGAGGGGAAGAAGAGACTTAGTTAGAGGTTTATTTGAGGTTTTATTGACACATTTTCCACCAGCAGCATCTCCATCTACAGCAAAGCAATACAATTTGGCAATCGTAAGTAGGCAGACTCACTCGCAGAGACATACATATCACAGATCCAGAGTAATAAGCTTCTTGTGAGATGAAATATATGGATGAGGGGCTCAGAACAATTCAATTAAGCCCAAATTGGATTGGTGCAGTACAGGCGGGCTGCAGAACTCTGTGGGCCATGGTTCTGGGGGAACGGGGGTTTTCATTCACTCAGAGTTAGTCATATCCACTCCATTAAACCTGACTGAGAATCATTTGCCACTTCATTCTGGCAAACTGAGACATTGGCTTGGACAAGAGCAGACGAGTGCTATTACAGGTGAACAAATTAACTCTTTTCATTTGTGTTGGATAATTTGTTTTAAACGACTCATTACGGCACAGGCCATTGAAGGAAGTGAGATGAGACAAAAACAGCAGGAAAGAAAAAATGCATCAAAAACCACGACATGTGCGCGAGTGGCAAAAAGCCTGACTTTGTGTATTGTATGATTCGCTGTGCATGTGTCACCTTGAAATTACAGAGAGTTCACACATGGTATATTATCTTAATATCCCTTGTCCTCTACACTATAATTATGATAAACTTGAAGGCTGGCGTGTGAATATGTCCTCACTCTGTGTCTCTGCGCACAAAAACGAGGGCTAAGAGACACAAAAACCAACGGTTGAAAGTAGAGATCAGCGACAAATGAAGATACAATACAGCACACACACATTTTTTAAGGAATCAGTTTTGTTTAAAAATGTTCCTGAATCCCTAAAAATGATCAAATCAATGACATTAATTCAGAAAGCACACTACTACACTGACATTTAATGAGTCAGTAAAGACGAGGAAATGTCAGAAACGGAGTACATGGAACTTTCCACTTAAATGATTGGGTTGAATAATTGCTCTGCAGGTCTGTTACTATATAGACCGTTTTCCATATTACTTCAATTCAAAGTATGTGAAACCACTGAGTGAAGAGAGGGCGTTCGGGAGAATGAAAATAGATCGTGTCAAAGACGATGATATTTGAACTGTATCAGTGTGCTTTATGTAATTGCGTTGCAACACGTATGACCTAGCATTTCCTTTTCCATTAAGTTGATCGTCTCAGAATAATGCGCGGGGGTGGGGGGGGTCTTCACTGTTTGCATTATTTGTGTGTGAATGAGTGTGCATCGTTTTCCGCATATACCGCGACTCTTGAGTGCTCTTTAATGGTACCGTATCTGTATGTGGGGATGGCTGGTTTGATATTCTGACTCAAGTGATCTTTAGTGGCCGTGTGTATGTGTGTGTGTTTGTGTGTGTGTTTTAATGGATAGCAAACCGCAGAAATTCTTGAGCATGGTGGGACAGTAGGGCAGGCCATGCTATAAGACATGTCACTTCCTATCCTCATCACTGCAGCAGCTGAGAATCCCACATTTGCCTTCAATATACAGAGGACTGTGACCAAAGAGAGCACAGATATGTATCTGTTTAACCACTGCTCTAAACTCCACTGCTTAAGATAAATATGCTTTTGCCTTTGGGAGGCAGTTATGAGTATGGAGACAAATGTGGCAAAGAAACCTTATGGATGCCAGATGGCATTAAATGTCACCATGGCATACTTTTAAAGGTGCATTATGTAATAAATCTAAAGCAACTGGCCATAAAATCCTCCTAATATGTCACACAGACTAATAACAAACTGAACTCACCAACAACAACAGTACAGCCAAAATATTTGCATTAAAAAAAATATTTTGCAGACTGCAAATCATGTTTATGTTTTGAAATCATGTTTTGGCATGTGGCGCCACCTACTGCCGTCTACCAATCATTGCAGTCAGTAGAGTCTCCGCTGGCGAGCAACCACGGGTTGCCAGTTACGTCAAAAAACGAAACCTAAAAGACCTCTGTATTTTGAATTTGAATGTAGTAACCGTTTTTGGCCACATTCTTACATATGGCACCTTTAAGCAAATCGTATTCATGTACAATTTTTGTTGTCATTAAAGTTTACAGGAAAAAAAAAAGGAAAATAGTTAAAGGTCACAGAGTGGTCCTGT
Organism: Microchirus variegatus; assembly: GCF_963457635.1. Taxonomy (NCBI): domain Eukaryota; kingdom Metazoa; phylum Chordata; class Actinopteri; order Pleuronectiformes; family Soleidae; genus Microchirus; species Microchirus variegatus. The sequence continues at coordinate 11,038,960 of NC_139811.1, forward strand.
TGTACATATATGTGAGTTATGGAGGTCTACTTACATATATTAAGTTGTTTTTATGGTCAAAATCCTCCTAGTTGATGTAAACGAGCCGATTGAAATCTGTCCTTTTCGAAGCGCTTGTCAGTCGCGCTATTTTTAGCCATAAATCTCGCCCGAGAAGACAGAGTGTGTTGTGATTGGCCAGCCAGCGTAGAGCCTTCCTACCTGTGTTGTGATTGGCCAGGTATCTGGAAGTGACGTAATCTATCACGTCAGCTCTCAGAAGCGCAGCTCCCTCTCTGGAGCGGTGGATGCATTGCTACTCATTATCAAAACATTGTTTTAACAGTGTTTAAAAATAGCTTCGTCACGACTCCCCGCCGCAGTCCCTTAATGACTTTAAACCGGAGGCAGACCCAGAGTCAGAAGACACTGTTGCTCGTGAAACACCTCCACAACGGACGTTATTCTTCTTCTGCGGTTCAATGTACGCAACCGGATGTGCCCGGACTACCGCCCGGAGCAGGACGATCGGTTGTTCAGGAGAACCGCTGCTTACGTAACGTTAACGGGATTTTCAGTGATCTCGTTGAGCCCCGAGATTACAATAAAACACAACTTTCTCAGCAATGGCTGAACTGTTTGTTTTGAACCGTCAGGCTTCATAAACAAGGTAATGACGCAGATACACACCAAAAAAAACAGCGATAAGAGGAACTTCCGGTCTAGTTCCGCTTTAAAATCCCTTTTTTGGACAGAGCTGGATCTCTCACGTCACCCTTTCCTGATACGGAAGGGAACATTTTCACTCATCAGTCACAACATCAAAACAGGTGGTACTGTTGTGGCAGATCTGAGTAATTTTGAGCTACTCATCCATAAAAGATATGGGAAATAATTTCATCATCAAGTATCACCTCATTAGCGGTGATTCATCGCTGACTCTCATTTATACCGGGACACACACATTCCCCCAATGAACCACAAGCAAACCACAGCAAAGCTACTTACTGGATGTGCTTTTCCATGGAAGCACAATTAATAAGTCAAAAGCAAATGATCTTAAAACAACTCAGTCATATTTTGTTTGTATTTAGCGTGTGAGAGTGTGTATCCACTTCAAGTTCGAGGCATTCCAGGGGAGGACGCCATATTCCATCACAGACCAAAACAGGAAACTATCCCTTTACCAAAATATTGGCTCTTTTCTCATTTTAAAGTGTTTGTCTGTGCTTCATTCCTGCAGGCCATTCCACGTCTCTTTATTTCCACTGCATCTCATCATATCAAACTGAACTGGGCTTAAGAGATTTGATTTAGGCTGGGCTGAATTGAGACAGTGAGCCGCATGAACACCGCAACAACTCTTAAAAAGAGAAAATGAGAAAATGGGAGTCAGACTTCAGTATATTTTCTCAAAAGCTGCACCGTATAGGTTGTTCTAACCTATAATTCCCCGACAAGAGACGCCTCTATTGCACACTTGACTACAACAGAGGTGCCATCTCTTAAGACAACAAAGCACTGAATAAAACATCCTGCTCCTACTACCCATGGATGAGAAAACAACCGCAACCTCCTTTTCCTGTTCCCATCATCTGAATTCTTGATTCCCTTCTTGCAAAAAATGCAAGTAAAAATGTTGAAAAGTGAGTCCGTTTGTCTCAGTCATAGCCGGTTAATTTTAGTTACCATGTTTTGGGAATGTATTTGAGTCCTAAAAGATGGGAATGTGATTTTGCTAAGAATGGATATGGTAAATAAATTGTAAAATGAGAGATGAAACGTAAAAAAACAATGTACATGCATGCATGCAACCGTAACAACTACCGTAATTATTCCAAGAGTGGCAGACTATGAGGGAATATGGACGCGGGACAGAGAGAGAAGTAATGTGTCGTGATGTTTTAGTGAAGACACGACTCACGGCGACAAAGCAGCGTGGGATTGTTTCTAATTGGGACGACTCGCAATCCGTGACATCAGAAAAACAGCCAATCACATCCTCTCATTTCACCCTTGTCAAAGTGTGACATGTCTCTGCCTTCCACTCACACCTTTCAGCGACCGGCACCCACACATACAAACAAAAAAGTCTCTCATTCACGTCTCTTTCCCTCTAGCAGTGTCTATCGTGTTCACAGTCTTCGGAATTTCGCACTCACACACATGCAGGGGCAGGACAATGTGTCTAAGTTGAGATAGAGAAGAGTTATAAATAGCAATCCTCATATCCTCTGCTGCTGATAAAATCATGTACTGTCTGGTCTGATGACACACACACACATAAAAAAACCTGCTTATATTTGTCATACAGTCCATCAAATTCATCTACATATCACTTCTGTCCGCCAAAGATACTCTGTTATGTGCTGGGTGTGATGGCACCACAGTGTCCACTGGAGGAGAAACAGTGAAATGACAAAAATTCCTTGGTGGCCAGTTACTAAATACAGCAGAAGCAGACAGGCATGAAAGTAGCAGCAGTCTGTGGAAACTAATCAAAATGTCAAGCTGCAGAAATACAACCAAAAATAAACAGAGAAAGAAAAGAAAAGAACTCTCCATAACTCCATAACTCTCTTAATGATGAAACGAAACCCTTTCGACAAAGTCGGCCGTGGCATGATCGAGAATGGCTGCTATTCCAGTTTGTGGCTGATAGAAAAAAAAAAAAGTAATTTAACTTCATGAATATATTTTCTGCCGATTTTGATCACCAGGAAGATAACTTTCCCCGTGCATGAAAAAAAAGCAAGAATATATAGTGCAGGTGTACTGTATCATGTGGCTTTGACAATCTGACACAATATCAGAGAGACATGTGCCAAACAGATCCGAGTGTAGGGAAACGTACACAAACTTCCAAAATGTGCAACACGTGTCAGCTTTTTTTCGTCTGGCACAAGCAAGTTCTACCTTCCCTCTGTGCATTTAAAAGAGAGATAATAAAGAATAACAAGCAGCCCAATTACAGGCAGGTTGGAACGTTGCTGAAGTAAGGGCTGCTTGGTGAGTTGAATGTATACCAAATAATAATAATACTTGTGTCTTTTCCAAGGTATGTTCTGTATGCGTGCCAAATAAGCAAGACATCATTAAACTGACAACTCTCAGCAGCAGCAGCAGGAGGAGGTGGTAACATCACATATATTAAGCAAAAGTGAAAACAGCCCACGGTTGGCACCGAGAACGAGAGATGTCTCCAACAAGAGACGATGCACGAGTAATATTTAGAAAGTTATTCTTAAATGTGCTGAGCTCATGAGTTGGAGCGCTGATGAAAGCGAGTACAATTTAAATCTACAATTGAATGTTGAATTAAAAAATGATGTAAGATTCTTTAGATTCAGGAGCATTATTTGCTTTAATATTAACTTCATTAAAGAGAGCAAACATGTGATTTATTATCCATAAAACCTTCTCTTCTATACTGAAGACAAACATGAATCAAAGCAATATCCATGTTCATCTAGCATACTGGAATAGACGTGTGTAAAATCGTAATATTATAACATTATGTGCATCTTTAGATTATGAAGAGGATACCTGAAACCACTCTGCACAAGATGCATCTTTTTTCTATAAAGAATAAAAATGCAGGTCTGTAGGCTTCAGCATCATCATAGTGTGTGTGTGTACGGGGGGGGGCTCTTTAAAAGGTTTAATTCAATAATTGCGAAACTGCATTAAAAGTCATTAAACAATCTTTGTAATCAGCTCACTGCAGCGAGATCAATCAAACAATCAAAACACATTAACAGCAACATCAACAGACGGATGCGCTTATGCACAGAGGCAAACATCTTTCTGCTGCATTTAGAAGAAGTTATTCTATACAAATGTATAACAATTTGTAGATTATTAGTCTTAAATAAACTATTATATTTTATCAGATGGTAAAAGAAAAAATAACTGGGGAAAAAAAAGGCAACTCACATTGCCACTGGCAACCCTGATTTCCAAAGATGAGCATCAGCAACAGTCATATCTCTTGACCTCTATTTAACATCACACTGAACAAGACTTTATCTCACACCTGTGGTCAGTGGGAAAACAAACAGGATTTTAAACCACAATTCTATGACGACCCGGGGCCTGTTGCACAAAACTAAGATAAGGGATTAGCCCGGACTATGTCAATTATCATGGCTGAATTTAGCCTCAAGTCGGTTGCACAAAAGCAGTGGCGCATAAGTGACCATGGTGAATTATTACGTGCCTTTAGCCCAGTCCAGGCCGGGCTTTGTTAATCCTGCTGCCCAATCCATTCAGTCAGCTGTCACCTCAGGTTTATAAACCTGCACTAAAGTATTATGTGATTACCATTTTAATTCTGACAGTCAATTCATGGATTTAACAAAGAAGACTTATATTTGAATTTGATAAAAAAATAAAAAATTATGTTAATATTACTGCAGTTGTTGAGATGATTAGAAACATCTGAGGTAGTTAAGGTGCTTTCAGTCAAGTCAATAATATCAAATACTCCTTCATGTCAACTGTGTTTCTTTCATAAAGATGTTTTAGATGATGAAGCTCTGATACTTAGACGGTCTTTGTGACAAGAGTGTTTCCTCTGAAGTACCTGCACGAGAGGTTTTGATTATCTGGTGATGGTATCCAAAATTAAAGGTCCCGTATTACGCAAAATCAATTTATTAATCATTTAAATCCTCATATTTGGGACCCTATCTGTTGGCAAAGTGTGAAAAAAGATGACTCACTCATGTTTTTGTGGTCTTCCTCAGTCTAAGTACAGGAGATAAAACATGCGATGTTGACTTCTGCGCTCACTGGGACGTCACAATGCGCTAAATTCCTGGAATTGTTGTTTCGCGGAGCTCCCTTTGTCCGTAAAACACCCGAGAGTGCAGGCGAGGGCAACGGTATCCGAAAACCCGGAAGTCCGCAAAAAGTTCTATTCTTGGCTCCAAAGTACAGGACAGAGTTCTACACAAACTTACAGCCTCAGAGGATTTATCTGTCCAGTGGATACATGTTATATATGACAGCAATGTGCCTGCTAGAGCCTGCAAATGATCACTTTTCCAAATGCTAACTGCTGTTAGCTCCCAGTAGCCTCTGTGGCTGATGTCATTTCCTGTCCCTTAAGTTTTGTTTTACTGAACAGGGCTGTTTTGGCAGGGTGATTGAACTGCTGTGGTGCTTCATCCTTATTATTATGATATTTTGACCAAAGCATGTCAAAGACATGTTCATTAGGACACCAGTTAACTAGTTTTTTGAAATAGGATATAATATGAGACCTTTAAACATCACAAAACAAAGAGATGAAGCAACTGAATTCGCAAAAACTAACAACTGAAAAAAAAAAAAAATCAGGATATACGTATTATTACAGTCGGTCCACAATTATCTGCCAGGCTTTTTATAAAAGTGACTGTATTGCCTTTTTTTACGTATCAATTGTTTCTACACGTCTTTCTGCATCAATTAATCTGTGATCGAGCTCTGCAGGTTCTGCTTCGAAGAGCCGAGAATGTGCACTTACCGGGATAAGTTACACCTGGCTTGACCAAGCTGTGCCTTGACGCTTGTGCAAACACACTAAGCCAGGATGAATTTAGTAGCATAGGTTAAGCGCACTTTCTCAGACATCCTGGATTTCTTTATTCTACTTTCATGCAAAATATCTGTTTGGGACAAACAAATATGTGGATGTGTGGCAGTGATGAAGAAGGTCCCCAGTTTAAATCCCAGTTCTATCTGAGTCTTTCTGTGTGGAGTTTGCAAGCTCTCCTCGTGTCTCCTCATCTGTGCTCTTCTCTCAAACACACCAATGTGTGAATAGAAGTGTGAATGCTCGTTTGTCTCTGAATATTCTGCGCTTTGATAGTACGGCTGCGACTAGCGATTCATAATTCCTTAATCTGTCGATTATTTTCTCAGTTAATCGTTTGGCACATCAAATGTGAAAAAAAAATTATCAGTGTTTCCCAAACCTGAAAATTATGTTCTCAAATGTCTTGTTTTGTCCACAAACCAAAATGGTCCAGTTTTAATGATTTTTTTGTTGTATGGAGCAAAGAAACCAGAAAATATGCACATTCAAGAAGCTGAAAAACCAGAAAACTTGTTTAAATTAAAAATCAAAATAGTGATTAATTTAGTAATTGATTAATAATCGATTGATCAAGTAACTGTTTCAGTCTTATTTGATAGGCTGACAAACTATCTGTCTGTTGCCCACTGCCGCTTACAATTAGCTCCAGATCTGACCCTCAAAGGAGACAAAGAGAAACGAAGATATATGGAAATGTTCCGATTTTTAAATTTTTCTTTAATTGGAAATGACCACAGAAAAACATCCTCACACAAACAACGTTACTTCAGTGTCGTCTTTTACTTACGGCTCTATAAATTGTTCTGTCAGAGCGTAATGAAAGTGCGAGGCTTATTTGTTCTTAACTGCGTTACAGACTTGAAAACCTCTTATGGCAAATTTGTGAATATGAGGTTTTTTTTGAAGTGTCGTTAAACATTAAAGTCATTAAACTGCTCGGCGTGAACAGAGAGGGGAGCATATATCCTTTGTTTGTGTTGGATAATTATAGGGTAACACACACACACACACACAATGGTTATCAAAGAAGGCAGCACTTGACGTCATCGAAGAATATTTTTGGCAATAACCCAGTCCATTTCAGAGAGACCTAAAGTTTATGAGGAGCAGTGTCTATGTTCATGTGAGTAAGTGTGTGTTTCCACTGTCAGGACTTTTTAACAAGCAGCCGAGCCCCCACGGGGGAAACACTGACAAAATAACATCATCCCTCTCTCTCCCCCTCTCATTGTCTCCCTGCGTTTGCCCTCTTCTCCCACTCGCTCTCTTCTCTAATAAGTCCGGCATCTTTCTCTCAGTGTCTTCCTTTCTTTTCGTTAACTCTCTATCCAGGGGCTCTGTCTTTTCCCCGCCTCCCTCTATCCATCTTGCCCTCTCCCACCCACTCGCTATCTCTTCTAATAAGGCCAATATTCTGCTACATTCCTCTGGGACCTAACCTTACACCTAACAGGAGCAGCTGTTATCAGTGCTGGGAGAATAACTAACAACTTATCTTCGAAAGGAGATCATAACGGCCAACGTTTGATTGTTCCATTGATGCGATGACCTCCAAAATACTTAACTCTCTCGCTGTCAAACTGATATTCAAATTTGACAAATCGGGTCCCCGACCTGAGGGTCAGGACCCCACGAGGGATGAGACAATAAACCTGAGGGGTCAAGAGATTTCATCTTCACAAAGTCATGCCTCATTTGTCTTTGTCCCCCCCCGTTGTTTTAAACATGCAGTCAAATCCAATCTTTCTTTAAACTGGTCACACGACCAGTGACAAATTGCTTCATTTTAAGGGGTCACGAAAAGGTGAAGTTGTTAGTCCTTCTTAAATGACATAATCTGATTGCTTCACTCTTCCCTCGTCGGCGCTGATTGTTATTTATCTTTGCATTATAATGGCTGCCCACAGCACATGTGCACACCAGTCACATGCACAGAAACCTGGCATCATGACTGCCTCCACAGTCGTCGCACACTCTTTATTATGAAAATTATCATCACTGTCGATATCGCTGTCATCAACAGCCATAACCATCATGATTATTCATAGGATCTTAGCTTTCCTGCCTATCAGGGTTCCCTAATTCCATCCTTGTTTTTCATTTTTTCCCACTTTATTCTGCCTTATTTCACCATACAGGCTTTGGTTTTAATGATATCTTTCATTATTTTTGGAACTGTACATTATCTTTTCAGACTTCCTCAGTGCCCGTCTCCATTCTATGATCTGTCGAACCTCTCACGGATTTTAAATGAACACGAAAGAGCGAGATCGACAAAATCCCACTGGATGAGGACCTAATCACAATAGAATATTTGAATCGGATGTTGCTGCAGAGCCTGATCCTCAATACAATGGTGTTTTATTGAATACATAAGCATTTTTTCAACATGAAACCTCTTTGTTAGGATTACTTGTTGGAACATGTAATGAATTAATCCCGTATGTAGTCACATCATGTGCAAGGTTTTACAGAATCGGAGAATCTTAAGAAAAGATAGTTCAGCGAAAGGTAACAGGATATAGAGAGATGAAAATCGTGAACCTAATCTAAGCAACTGTTTGTTAGATAGCGCGCAGGAAAAGAGGCGCACAAACACGAGCGAGTCAAACATCAAGGCACAATTAACCCATATACATAAACACACACTCTGCTCAAAATGAAAGGGATTTTTAAATGTGCACGCGCAAGATCGAGGGCTGTGCACCATGCTGAGTTTACGCCAAAGACAAACAACATAATATTAACCTCTACTCAAACAGAATGCATGAACACCCACTGCCCAGGACAACAACCAAAACACTCGGAAATCAAAGTCCTCAAAGGCCAGATTTACCCTGAACAAAACACCTGACCTGCATTTATGGAGTCGTAAAAATAAAACGCCCGGAACACAGAGTGAGCCCATGTTAGCAGGCGTGGGACATGAGAAATTAGGAAAACACCATCATACCTGTGTCCCTGCAGCTTTACAAAGGTGTATTCATTTTAACTCTCATTCATTATGTATCACGTCCACGTTTTTTAACCCCATCCAAGTCTCATGCACCATGAGCTTCTTAAAAAATAAAGCAAGTGTCTGCGTGTGTGTGTCTGTGACGGGCATATCTCGCTGACTGTTAGTCAGATCGCTCTAAGATTTTGGATATGGGTTGAGCATGGCCCGATGGTGTGCATCATTGATTTTCATGTTTTTCTGAGTAATTTTAATTTTGCCGATTTATCATGCTACACCAGGCAACCCAAAAACCGGAAGTGCGAACATTTCTATTCTTGTCTCCACAGTGTAATACAGAGTTCTAGACAAACTTCCAGTCTCAGAGGATTTATCTGTCCAGTGGATACATGTTATATATGACAGCAATGTGCCTGCTCAAGCCTGCAAATCATCACTTTTCCAAATTCTAACTGCTGTTAGCTCCCAGTAGCCAGTGGCTGATGCCACTTCCTGTCCCTTAAGTTTCGTTTTACTTATTTAGTTATTGATGCAACACCAATGAGACGATTGACACCAAAGTTAATGTTGAACAATGCCATCATTGACAGTGACATGAACCGAAAAGAAACGCTCAGTTCGTGCATGTTTGTTAATTAAGGTCTAACATACATATATTAATAAGCCACCACCAGCATGTGAGTTATTTAAAGCACGGACCCTGCATACCTGGTAAAAGGAGAACCGCACTGTTGATGCTAATGACTTTTGCCGTAAATGCAAGGGACGTCTCTCCGTGTCCCTGTCCCTCACATAACTGTCAAACGGGTCACTTGACAGAATTCAACCTTGACAGGCTTCAAACTTGAAGAGCACCAGTGGGTGCGGTGCCACTTTCACACTGTTTGAATAAGAAATGCAAAAGATATAGGCAGCAACTGCACGAGTAAGCGGCAGATGATAGTAAACTATAGCCTCTCCCCAATGACATCATCCATTCCAATGTCATTAATCACTGTGATCTTGATGTCCTGTTTTCAGAATTATATGCTTTACGTTTCAAAACATACAGCAGATATCAATGTAGAAATCACTTAAAGCCACACAAACAGGATTTAATGTAATCTGAATCCACTCCAGCATGTCATCGACATAACTGCAGTCAGTGACTGTAGTCAATCACAGTACCCTGCGCACATTTAAATTTAGCTTGAGCTGTCGTCGAGTTTTTCACAGATATGCATGAGGTCTTTTGAGTCTGCAGTCTTTGACCCAGCGTGCCAGCAATCAAATCATTTTTGGTATATGATTAGTAGCCACTGGTACATTTCTCCGAATGGGAACATGCATGAATAATTCTTTTTGAAAACAGCATCCTGCATTAATCATATCCATTATTTAACTATAAACACCTCTTTTTGGGAAATCTACTTCTTTATATTCTTATTTGGAAGGAGATTAAGAGGATAAATTATTTTCAGTCGTTTATCTATTCAGTACGAAACGTCGCCCTCGACTTCCTGCAATTACGAATAATAACTGGAGGTGCCAGCATGTGCAAAACACATTTACCTCATCCTGAACCCAGCAATTATGGCCATTATAGTTTTCTAAACACAAACATTACTGCACCACAGTTTATATAAATTTCAAATCACTTAAATTCTCACAAAAGTGCTAAAGTTTTTTTTTGTCAACTACAGTAAACAATTTTTTTCCAGTTTAGAGTCTGAAGTCATAAGATAACGCATACAGTAAAAAGGACGCAGCAAATCCCATCATATTACCCAGCGCTCTAACTCTGACATACAAGTACGAGAGGGCGAATCAATACTGCATAATGTGCTGATAGTTTCCCCCATAGAGATGCATCAGTCAGCTGTTATGGTCTGCACTAACTACACTGGCAGTATCAGTGATTCATCACCACTGCCACCGACAGACAGACATTGACAACAAGAGACCCACTTTGAAGAGGATGAAACAAAGTAGGGCAGGCGCGAGGGATGGATGGACTGAGTGGTGGGAAGATAGATGAGGAGAAGGCGGGCAAGTGCAAGCAAAAGAGAAGAAGGATAAGGAAGATGAAGAGGAGAGAGTGGACTGGAAAAACTGCTGGAAAAAACAAATGATATACAGATAATATTAAAGAAGCATTTTTGCTTTCATTAAAAGCAAAAAAAAAACAAACAAAAAAAACCTGAGTATAAAAATAAGATTATGTGGACATAATTAGAGAAGCTCACTTCATAGGAGAATCATTTTTCATCAATCTGCTGTTCTTGTGTTATATACTTGAATCAGTACTTGTTAACTTTGTACAAAGTCAGGATGCAGGAGAAAAACAACTAATCTGGCTCAGACCAAAGTTGACTGAAGCACAAAATGCTTTAATCAACACAGTATAAAAACGGCATTGCATCTATTTAACTGATGCACAAAAATCAATGACTTTCAGTGCCGTTAAATGGAGTTGCGCGTTAACTACTTCTCGATTTCATCTATCGTTCATCATTTTCAGCACAGGTGTGGACGCATTCTGTTGGCCTAAATACAAACAGAGCAACAAAAAAGACTTATAGCTGTTTCTTCATGTCTCCATCAACTGTTAAAATGCGGAATCACGTGGGAATTTGCCACGATTTGTCTGAAAAGTAGTATTTGGAGAGAGGTCGGAAGATTTTGCTGAGACAGAGGGGACGTTTATGCGCGTGGGTTATCTAAAAAGTTGTGAAATAAATCTTAAAATTCCGAGCAGAGTCAGTTGATATGTTGACTGGACCAGTGACGACCACTTATCCTCAGCTCATAAGAAGAACAAGGACAATTTCTGTATGAATTTAAAGGGGAAATAAGTAGTTTATAGTGCCATCTAGAGGAGAGGCTGAAATTTACAACAAAGACCTGCTGCTCTGCCCAGGGAGGGAGAGGGCGAGCTACCGCGGCCGTAGCAGACGAAGCGGAGAGAGAGGAGGCGGGACTTCCGCTACAAGTAAAGAGACGCTTGTTTTGTTCTCTCGCGTTTGTCCTTACAGGCTCCGGTAGAAACATGGCGTCTCGCTGCTAACAGTGGCTATGCAACCGCGGTCCGCGGTCATGTTATTTTACATGACTTTTTGAAACACTACGAAAATGAAACAAAAACTATTATACAGCGACTAGACAATGCAGGAGCACATAATATGTATAAAAAAGTGGATCTTGGGTTATATAAACTCATAAATACTACATATTGTACCTTTAAGTACACAAGTTATGTATTTCAGACTTAAAGCGCATAATAAAATAGTGCAATGTGTTGTATTTATGTTTATACTAATCACATTTTAAGACACGTTTTACTGGTAAAATAAGTACATATACATAAATATATATATATGTACAAATATATATACACATATATAAATATATATATATATATAAAAATATATACATACACATATATATAAATATATATATATACACATGTATATAAATATATATATATACACACACATATATATATAAATATATATATATATATATATGTATATATATATATACATTTATATACAAGGAAAACATTTTTTTGGTAACAAATCCAGCCAGACATACATTGTTGTTAAATAATAATAAATTCAATCCTAACAAAAAGGACATGCGGTATATTTTTCAACATGTTAAATAATTGCTGTAAGGCTACACTGTCCAGCAACAATCTGCTCACATTCACCTTCATAAATTCATAATTAATCATTAATAATATAACAATAAGGGACCAGGAAAAAAAGACAAACTGTTTCATGTGGATATGCTCTATAATGTGCTCATACACATGCAGGCTTTGCCTTTACATCAACAAAGTCAATTATTCTCTAAGTGCCTGAGCTTCAAACCCTGTCGTCATAACTAAGCTTTCTCTCCCCCCATTTCTTTTTTGATTGGCTTCCAGCGAGGCCTGCAGAGCAATTGGCTGCATTTCATTGGCCACAGCAGTGCTGGGAGGAATCCATCGGATGATGTCTGTTAACAACATGCACAGATGCACAAATTTACACACACAGAGACACACAAGCACACACACACACACACGGGCTGGAGGGGAACTCCCTAATGCCTAATGTACCTTTCGGTATCACAGATGGGTCACTTAACATTTCGGGCACAAGAGTGATATGAGAGAGTGTGAGAGAGAGAGAGAGAGAGAGAGAGAGAGAGAGAGAGAGAGAGAGAGAGAGAGAGAGAGAGAGAGAGAGATTTGAGAAGAGGGGACAACAAGAGAGACGTTGAAATACCATGGAGGGAAAAACGAAATGGGAAAAAATTCTGAGAATAGAGATTACACCAATATTCATGAATTCATTGTCTAACTGCTTTATCATCCACAGGAGGGATGCAGGGCCGCTCTAACCAATCCCAGCTGACATCGGTTAAAAGGGCGGGGTACATCCTGGACAGGTCGCCAGTCCACCACAGGGTCAAAATACAGAGAAAATAAAACAACCATTCATTCAGGATTGCAAATATTTTCAACGGATCCTTGTTCAGGGAGATGCCGACTATCATGATGGTAAATTTCAAGTAATTCTGAAATACTTTGGGGTTTTTTTAAAAGTCAGTTCACTGTCAAATTGCATCAGGGCAAATGGGTCATTTCCTGAATTTAAAAAAATCATTAAAATTATTCCTTAAGAGGTTTGCAAATATTTCCAATGGATCCTTGTTTAGGGCGATGCCGACTATTATGATGGTACATTTCAAGTCATTCTGAGATACTTTTTGTTTTTGAGACTAAAGTCAGCTCACTGTCAAAGTGCATCAGGGCAAATGGATCATTTCCTTAATTTCAAAAATTAATTAAAATTATTCCTTAAGAGGTTTGCAAATATTTTCAACGGATCCTTGTTCAGGGTGATGCCGACTATTAGGATGGTACATTTCAAGTAATTCAGAGATACTTTTTGTTTTTGAGACTAAAGTCAGCTCACTGTCAAAGTGCATCAGGGCAAATGGGTCATTTCTTGAATTTCAAAAATTCATTAAAATGACCTATGATTAGATTTCTGTTAAAAAAAAAAAAAAACTGTAAATGAGCTGTAATGTCACTGATGTTCTGTAGTAAAGCACTGTCTATTAAAAAAAACCAAAAAAAAAAAACCTTAATACTGTTGAAATTCTGCTGTAAATTTACAGAAATTATTTGCAGTGTACAACCACACATTTGTCCATTAGAGCTACTCAAATGGCTTGTCAGCATGGGGACGCATGTCGCCCGTTGATCTGAAGAAGAGACGTGGATGAATGCAGAATAAAAGAAGCAACAGTTTACTTAATTGAGCAGTGACAGAAAAACAAAAATGAGTCATCTTTGACGCTGGTTAGAGGCTGACAAACATCTTAGCGGATCAGACTCGTCCTCGTGCAGCCTTTCTGTGTGAGCAGTAATAATATTTGACTTGATTCGTGAGTGAGGAGGAGCATCTGTGTGTTAGTGCTCGCACAACAGAGGCAAAAAAAGACTCAGCTGGGTCACAAACAAATTTGTACAGCAAGGCTGGCTGCTTTTGTTGAGCAACACTTTAGCTCTTTGCGTCACCTAATAATTGCGTCAAACGCGAACAAACACATGCACCAGTAATAGATGTTCATTTCAGTCCTGAAAAACCCTCTCTCGAATCCCTTCTCATTCACTTGGCTCTCCTTTTATCTTTCATTTTCTTCATCCTTATTCCTCTACTTTGTTCCTTTTATTCCTTTCTCCCACTCATTGCACCCACCCCCACTCTGTCTGTGCATTTTGTTGATATGATCAGCGTGATGATTGGCTGCGCCAGATAATACTGTAGATAAGACTGTGATGTGTTTAGGAAGCTTTTCTCTTTTCATTACTCCCCCGTTGACTGCGGCGATTATTGAAGACACGAAATACACATGATGTACACGTGTTCGCTCACAAGGAAGGAAGGAAGGAAAGAAGAAACAAAGATGGGACATGGTGGGGAAAAAACAGTCACCCTAATTTGCAAATCAAATATATAATTCGTCACATATTAATAGCCAACTAAGCCAAAGGGTAACATTTCTCTATCCTTCCATCTCTTCTCTTACTTTTCCTGTTTTTGTATGCCTGCATCATGTGGCTTATTTGTAACATGGCTACTTTTAAACTTGTTGGCTCTATGTTGGGTTGCAAAGAGTAAACTCCCTATCAAGTTTTTACTTAAAGCTCACATAGAGTGGTCCTGTTGCACATATATGTTAGTTATGGAGGTCTACTTACATACATTAACTTGTTTTTTATGGTCAAAAACCACTAGTTGCTGTAAACGAGCTGATAGAAATCGGTCTTTTCTCTTTCTCTTGTGAGCCGCGATATTTCAGACATAAATCTCACACCCAGAAGACAGAGTGTGTTGTGATTGGCCAGCCAGCGTAGAGCCTTCCCAACTGTCTTGTGATTGGCCAATACCCGGAAGTGACATATTCAGCACACCCGCTCTCAGAAGCGCAGCTCCCCCTTCTGGAACGGTGGATGCACTGCTACTCATTATCAAAACATTGCTTTATCAATGTTTAAAAATAGCTTCGTCACGACTCCCCGCCGCAGTCCCTTTAATGACTTTGACCCGGAGACAGACCCAGAGTCAGAAGACACTGATGCTCGTGAAATACCTCCACAACGGACGTTATTCTTCTTCTGCGGTTCAATGTACGCAACCAGATGTACCCGGACTAGTGCCCGGAGCAGGACGATCTGCTGTTCAGGAGAACGGTTGTTTACGTATACCGGACAGGGTTTTTTCAGAGATCTCGCTGAGCCCGAGATTACAATAAAAGGAATGCATTATGCCTAAGAGTGTCCTCAGTAAGAATGCTGCACAATGTACTGTATGTCAAACAGAGGGGGAAAAAAGTGACAGCTTGCAGTTTCCTTTGGGGAAAGTTTTCCTTAGACACACACTAACACATTCATTAAATGTTAAGACTTTCTGCACACAGACCACAGTGTTTGATTGGACATGTGCACGTCTATTCTCCCTCCCAGAAGTCTGGAGGGCTCAACACTACACACGCAATCATGTCTCTGCATACAATAAGTCTCACATGCTATGAAGGACTACGCACCGCAACATAGCGAACACTCACAGCGCCAATAACAGCCGATAATCTCTAAATCTGTCGTTGTTTCGGTTTCTCACAGTCCAGGGTGTGCGCTGGAAATCATGGGCTGTATTACGCTGCTTGTTGTTGAGGAAACCTCCTACCTGCTGCTGCTGCTGCTGCTGCAGCTGTGAGGTTTGTTGTTGTCCTGTCTGATAAGATGCATCATACTGTGAATCAAATCCACCATGTTTTGTGGACACGACCAACCCTGGTGCTGACAGCAGCGTGTGCATCAACTGTGACCCCTGCATTCCCTCTGGGAAAACATGAAGAGCATCTCCTCCGTTTTCCGAGTCGCAGGTCTCTTTTACATCACGCCGCATTTAGAGTGCACTGTCCTTCATCAACTTCAAAAACATTAAAGCCGTCTTCTCTTCTTTGAAAACGCCGTCTATTCTGCTTTGACAAAACAACAGTCGATGTCGTATTTCAAATCCTCTCCGCGAATGTTGCCTCGGATGTAAATGAAACATGGAGGCTTGTACATAAAAAAGGCATTAAAGGCTTTTATACAGCGGCAAGAGCGACAGACACTCTCCATTCTGAAGTTACAGCGGGGTAGTGGAGTGGCAAACCCAATATCAGTAATCAGTGGAGTGTTAAAACCCGGTTACACAACTGCTAACTGATTCCTGACTGTGTTCATGCATGTCTCGCCCCCACCTTCCCCCCCCCCCATCTCTTCTGCCATATATACTTTGCCCCGTTACCCTCTGATTCTGCAGTTAAATCTTTATCCTATTACAGCTTCCTTGCTTCTGTGGAGCAGTTTCGGTTGTAGACACAATGAAAACTGGCAGTATACATTACTTAGCACCCAACTCCTCATGACCATTCCAGTTCTCCCTCCCTACCCTGCTGCCCCCTCTCGCCTCCAAAAGTTAATTCAACAATGAATACATTTTCCCACCCATTATACAAGTCTTGCTTTTTCTTTCCTCCCATTGATAGTTTTTTTTTTTTCCCAGGCACTTTCTCTTCCTCTTTGTTCTGCAGCATGCACCTGTCTGCCTATGACGCATGAATGCTAACTGTTTATCTGTCTGCTCACCAGCTATTTGCTGATGTCAACCGCAGTGGACTCGCTTTTGTGTTGCTGCCAAAACTAATGGTTGAGGATAAGCTTGAACAATAATTGTCAACGCTTCTGTTTCCTTCATAGATGTTAAGAGTAACCAGTGTTATTTTTAGAGAAAAAGCCCAGAAGCAAAATCACGCTTCAGGCAAGAGGATTAAAAACATGGCCAATGGGCAGCGGAAATTTCAATTAAAAAGAAATAACTGCATGTTGAAGACACCGTTAACTGCCGCTATAGACAACTGCTTTACGATTTTAATGATTCCTTTCAATCTAAATGACCGAACAGGTTGTGAATATGCCTTATAACAGCATATCTATGCCAGGCACACTGTATATTCATCACCTCGGGGATGGTAATAAACACGCAGATACAGTTGTGAAAAGGTCAGGGATGAAAGAAACAACAACGATTATTGGTTTCACACAGGAAACATGCAGCAGCTCCTGCGTCGGTATCCTATATTTTGTCGGCCCATTCACCCCAGCCTTCACGTAATGTATAATTTGTTGCTCTTTATACCACATCACCTGTCTGCCGTCTTTGCTTAGGTCATAATTAATACAACCGCTAGAAGATGCCAAACATTAAAAAGCCATTATGGTCCATAATAAGCTGCTTGCGCGTACAAGAATGACAGTCTCAAAAGTGTAAAAGGTGGCGCAGCATGTTTGCAGTCTGTTTAATTAAGACAGCGGTGACTCACAGGATTTAACGCATTTTCTTTTGAAGTCAGTGGCGCGGTCAGAGACACGGCTGCACACTCACGCTTTCATTCATTTAACCGTTTTTTACGATGTCTCAGCCACATCGAAACTGAAACTTGCAAACTTGCAGCCCTTTGCGTCTTTGTATAGTTGGTATCAGGCTTGGGGAGTAACGGACTGCTTGTAACGGCGTTTACAAATGATAGAACAGAAGTTTTTTGTTTTTTTTCTGATGTGATTTAACATGCTGTAGTGCGAAGGGCTTGTTTTGTTTCGCTCTCATTTGCCCTGTTAAAATGACATTGTTAATACAAACTCAACACTTACTGTGTCTGTCTCATATAAAAAGTCCTCTAGCATAAATAGCTCAATAGGCTTTTATTGTGAAACGATACACAAACATTGTGAAATGAAATTTGCACGCACTTAAACTTTAAATGTAGCTACTGCCACCTTGTGGGGCTTGTACGTTACACAATTGCCTGAAACACCTGCAGTGACTGAAATGGGTCACTTACACTTTAGATCACAACAAGGTATTAAAATAGCATGACCAGTTTGCATTGTAAAGAAGCAGAGTCATATTTTCTTTGTAAACTTTTTTACAGTTTTCAAGTTTTATATTTGTGTTCTGTTGTATACACAGAATTAAAAGTCATCTTATGGACATTCCTTTAATACTGTGGTACTTAGATTACGTTACTGACTACATTTTTTAACAGGTAATTAGTAACAGTATCAGACTACATTTTAAAGTAACCCTCCAAACCCTGGTTAGTATGTTTTATGCTGGTTGCAAAGACCTTTAAAAAATGCCACTTGTTTTAGTGACTGGTTTAGATAAAATAGTTTAAATAGATATCTAAAATCAGAAAGATGACAATTGATTTCTTTCATACACTTGTTTTTTCAGGGCACACCAGAGATGAAGATTCATCGATCTTACTCCTCTTTGTTGGATCTACAGCATGTCCCCCCCCTAACACTATCCCTCTGTCAGATGCTAGGTAGCTTGGCAGAGAACCAGAGCCATCCCTGCTGATGAGAAGGGCTCGGAATAAAGCAGAGCTTTTATTTGACCTGCATGGGGGACCTGATGGCAGACTGGAATGCTCCCGGGGAGAAAGCAAGAGCTGATCTCTTTATCTAACCATTCTGTATCCTATTAGAGTATCACCATCACACCCTCCATTTAAAGGATGAGAACAGCTTTTTACTAAGCTGCACACTCCCCTCCTGTCCTCTCCTCTCCTCACCTTGCTAACTGCCACTTTTCTCCCTTTTCCATCTCTTTCCTCCCATCTCATCATTACTAGACACTTCAACTTTTCTCTCTCTCTTTCTATCACAGTTCTTTCTACTAACGGGCCGTTCTCTAGAAACATCACTAATTCCAAAACAACTGCAAAAGGTGTTCAAAATTGATGGTTACTGGTTTAAGAAACTCGGGGAGTGACTGCAGTCATCTCTTAAAATAAAAATTAGTTGAAAGACAGAGCTAAATGACCGCAATTATGTAGTTGACACCCCCGACGAGTTTGGCATAACCAGCAGTCTCTAGAGTCCGACATCATGCTTCCTTTGCCTTTGCCTCTGGGAGACAACTCTAATAATCCAGAGGCCAAAGAAGGTCCTTGTTAGGTAAAGGTTAACATGGGACATTTAAAGGACTCGTATTATAGCCTATTTCTCCAAGTTAAACGAGTTCCCTGGTGTCTTAATGAACATGTCTGTGCTTTGGTCAAAATACCATGAGGATGAAGCACCACAGCAGTTCAATCACCCTGCCAAAACAGCCCTGTTCAGAACGCTCGGTTAAAGGGGAAATAAGTAGTTTATAGTGCCATCTAGAGGAGAGGCTGAAATTTACAACAAAGACCTGCTGCTCTGCTCACCCCCTCCCTTCCCTGAGCGCTACGGTATCCTCAGCTGGTCAAATGTCGTCCTCGTCGTCTTTCTCCGTGTCAGCAGATGAGGTTCGTGAGGTGAGGGAGAGGGCGAGCTACCGCGGCTGTAGTAGACGAATCGGAGAGAGTGGAGGCGGGACTTCCGCTACAAGTAAAGAGACGCTTGTTTTGTTCTCTCGCGTTTGTCATTACAGGCTCCGGTAGAAACATGGCGTCTCGCTGCTAACGGTGGCTATGCAACCGCGGTCCGCGGTCATGTTATTTTACATGACTTTTTGAAACACTACGAAAATGAAACAAAAACTATTATACAGCGACTAGACAATGCAGGAGCACATAATATGTATGAAAAAGTGGATTTTGGGTTATGTAAACCCATAAATACTACACATTGTACCTTTAAGCAGTAACCAAAAAAAAACAAAAAAGTAAAACAAAACTTAAGGGACAGCAGGCACATTGTCGTCACATAGAACATGCATCCACTGGACAGATAAATCCTCTGAGGCTTTCTGCAGGACTCTGTGCTGCACTTCCTGTTTTCCGATATCGTGTTTTACGGACAAAGCGGAGCTCCGCGAGACAACAATTCCAGGAATTTAGCGCATCCAGTGAGCGTGGAAGTCAACATCGCGTGTTTCATCTCCTGTACTAAGACTGGGGAGGACCACAAAAACATGAGTGAGTCATCTTTTTTCACACTTTGCCGACTGATAGGACATCCAGAGTCCCAAATATAAGGATTTAAATGATTAAAAAGTTGATTTTGCATAATGTGGGACCCTTTAAATGGACATCTTACGGTTTGGTTAAGGAAAGTCTAATAATGCTGGATAGAGATTTGCTGAGGCTGCACTAGGTTCAATTTCTAAAGCCTCACACAGATGCCAAACAACAAACCGGTATCCAAAAACATGATGTCCAGAACAGCCTGCCAAGAATTGATGAAGGACAAACCAATAACTACAGAACAGCCTGCGAGCAGAAACAGGTGAAAGCCACGTAAATTGACAACAGACACTTTCAGAGAAGAGTCTGGAGTTGGAGAGATGTTCTTGCGTGAAGCAGACAGATTGACACCATTATGTCTTCTCTCCCTCCCTCCACTACATAAGCCAATTCACCCTCATCACTCTGCGATTAAGCAGCTTTGCGTCAGTGAAGCTGTGACTGTAACTGTGGGAATGTGTGCCCGAGAGACTGTTTCAAGTGTTTGTGAGAGCAGGAGACGAATGAGGGAGGGGATTGTTCTGCAGGGTAAAAAAAAAGGCTTTCTTATATCTTCAGGATCCACAACAACGCTCGGCTCAAATCCTCTCCGTTTTCTCTTGCAGCCACTCCTCGTGTTTTTGTCAATATGTTTTTATTTCTTAAACTATCAAACACAATAAAGTGAATGTAACAGAACAGAGAACTCCATTAAGGCAACAGCAAAATAAGTGTTATAATTTAAATTAAAATTAAAAACATACAGTTGGGATCACACTACAGTATAAAACTTGGCAGGTATATTGTTGAGTGCTAAAATTACTGCGTTAAAATGTAAACCCTAAACTGCACCAGTTGTTGCCATGGTAACCACACCTTGTCCTGACACACAACCTTTTGATGATGTCACCTGGGACAGCTTGACCTGCACCGCTCGAGTTTTTTTTTTTTTTTGATTTATTTAAAAATTATAGGAGCATAGCAATTAAATGAGATGTACATTATTACAAGAAACACTGTATTGGAAACTTATTTTCAACATCTCAAATCCATACCGACAAATATGTTTTTCACAGGGAAAAATTCATACAGCCAAAATATTTGCATTTAAAAAAATATTTTGCAGACTGCAAATTATGTTTATGTTTTGGAAATCATGTTTTGGCATGTGGCGCCACCTACCGCCGTCTACCAATCATTGCAGTCAGTAGAGTCTCAGCTGCCGAGCGACCACAGGTTGCCAGTTACGTGAGAAAACGAAACCTAAAAAACCTCTGTATTTTGAATTGGAATGTAGTAACCGTTTTTGGCCACATTCTTACATATGGTGCCTTTAAGTATGAATTCAGAATACATGCAATCTCTTATTCCTTGAAAAAGTGCTTAAGTCACTGATGGTGAGAAATCCATACCTACAAATATGTTTTTCACAGGGAAAAGCAGGCTAAAAATTCAATACATTAACAAACTCTTAACTCTTAATGATCAAATTATGGTCGCTATGCTCCGTCTGATCTCATCCGATCTGCCCGTAGCCTGGAATGACTCGAGACATAAAAGCCCTAATGACGTTAAAACTGCACGTCAAGCCTTTCAATCACACTAGAAGAGAGGGAAAAAAAACGAGGGATCCTTAGGAGCATCGCTGCACCGAAGCTCACCGCCAGCACAAATCTGACGCATAAACACACACAGCAGCAGCAGAAAAGCAGCAGGGAAGCGCGAGTGTGAGGAAGTGGGATTTTGATGACAGTTACATCTGTATCTGGTAAACAAGCCCCTCAGGCGTGCAGCAGGAGCAGTGTGATTGCAATGCACGGCAGACGTGATGATGTTTTCTGAGAAAGTAGGAAACTAAATCGGCAAAGGGGGTCTTTATGAATGTATAGACTGTATAGAATGTTTAATAGGATGAGAGAAGGGAAACGAAAAAAGATCGAGACGTAGATAACAGGCAACACAAATGTGAACACAACGCAGTCACGGTCACAACATTCCTTGAAACATTATTAAATAAAATAGAATCGTGATTGATTCGCACAGTCTGAGACAGCCTGCAGCACTGAGTCTGCGGGCACTGCACACACACACACACACACACACACACACACACACGAAGGCAAGAGGGATGTTGATGCTCTTTTCATCCTATTTGTCCATCGATGTGTTGGTGCGTGTGTGTGAGTGTGTGTGTGTGTGTTGAAGTGACACAAGGTGGGAGTAAGCTGAGAAAATCACATCACCATGCTTCCAAAGGCCCATTGGAGGATAATCGCAGTGCATTTCAGGAAGTCATAATCTATATAACCCATAATGTTAATTATTACATTTTATTGTGAGGTACAGACATGTTTGGGTAGGATGAGGTTAGTTAGTCAGGGTTAGGCCAGTGGGACTTGTACGGTTAAGGGTTAAGAGTAACTCTCCAGGAAATACATATAACTCAACGTAATGTCGTCTGAAGTCATGGAAACCAGACTATCTGTGTGAGTGTGTGTGTGTGTTTGTGAACAAAAAAAGAGAGAATAGAAAATGAACTGCTCAGGACATCTTTGGCTTAATTTGGACCCACAATCCAAACCTAACTGTGATGTTATAGGGTGAACATGGCAATTTTTACAGTTTAGCCAATAGTTATACTTAGATATCTTACCTCACATGTTAAATGGAGCATTAAATAGTTTGAATGATTAATAAAAGTATGTTATTTTACAAATGCATGCATCCTACACCAGGATTAGGTTAGGTTTGGATGATATTCCCATCTCCCCCCCCAGCGAGGAATGTTAAAATTGACACTTCTCCCATTCTATCTCATCTCTCTCTTAACCCCGTCTTATCTCCTGTTGTCCTTCCCTCCAGCTTCTTCTCATCATTCCACTTAAACTCTTCCACTAATGAGGTCCTCCTCTCCTCTCGCCCTGCTGCTTTTCCTCCTTTTGCCCTCGTCGCACTCTCTCTGTGCCTTTTTGTTACAGTTCTGTCTTCCTCTGGAGATGACAGCACTAAAAAATACTGAGGAGGTGGGAAAGGGGAGCGATGCTCGACTGCAGCAGACATGTGTGGTACTAATTCTGTCTGTGTCAGGGACATTTATTCCCCCTCACTCATTTTTGCCACCATATGGTTGAGAGGTTGACTCTCTGGGGAAGGTCGGTCAGCAGAGAGGGAAGCTTATTCCCTTGGAGTAATGACACTGAATTTACATACTCTGATGAAGTGAGGGTTTATTATTTTACTTTTTAAAAAGGTGCAGCAGCCAAAAGTAGAGCTCAAATATAATAAACCGACAAAACCCAAAACATAGGACAGGATTGGACCAGTTAGCAGCATTGTTGACTAATGTATTGTCGATTACAAACTGCCATTATCAGTACAAATGCTGGTTGATGTCTGTTTTGGAAGTGTCTTACTGAGCGGCAATTACTGATGTGTGTACGTGCAGATTTTCACTTTATTTTGCAGATGCAACTTAGAATCGTGACATTCACAGGGCAGATTTGGAAACGGTGGAAACAAAATGAATCGTAATTCACCGCAAAACTCCAGAGATGCTCGAAAATTTGACAGCGCACACAACCTAAAGTAATGCTCTCAGATGTCGAACGAACACAGTCAACTGTAATGAGAAGAGGAAATTGCTTAGAGTGGAGAAACACTGCATCAATTTCAACACGTGAAAATGTTAAGACTTGCAGTAATGTGAAAAATAAAATCACACGTGAGAAGCCAAATTGTTTTCGACATAAATACGAATGTAAGTCCAACATCTCACACGTGCTCTTTCTGTCACTTTTTGTCACATTCACACAGAGTCACAAAAGTCTGCAAAGTATTAGAGGAAAATAGATTGTATACAATTGTGATTCAGGTAGTTTAAAGAGTGCCAACTTGGCGAAAGAAGGTTAAAAGGAAGTCAAAGAGGGTAAATTAAAAGTAGAGGAGCTATAAATCCACTTGAACAGAGCTGCGCCACAAAGGGGCGGGTTAGTGTTGGGAGTCATATTGAATGCAATGGAGCACATCACATCCTCCCATTCCTCTTTTCTCCAGCATCCCACTCTTCATTTCTCTTTCAGTCACTTACAGTTGAGAGATGGCTGGGGAACCTGCAGCAATTGCTCCGCGTGCGTGCACGTGTGCGTGCATGCGTGTGCGTGCGTGATGGGTAATGGCTACACACCAAACTCACCCTCTCTTGCTTGCACTTGGCTAAAAGAGAGCATGATGACAGCATTGCCACACAAAGTACATGTGAGCTGCGAGAGCTTCAGAGCAGAAATATAATTACTGCTGTATTTGCACAATACATTTATTGATACGTTGTATGTATGCAGGTAAGAAAATATGTAGATCGCCTTTGTCCCATAGGATCTGTGTACCATTAGTGATTGCTTTTCTCTACTGTGGTCCAACCCATTTGAGGTTCACCATTATTTTTTCCCATTTCTTCCAATAGTTTCCGGGAAAACCTGCAAATACTGCTATGGTTGTGCCACACCGAATGCACCTGCTTTATTCCATAAACTAAACCTCCAAATTCTTGGGGGATGTCCTATTGCATTATGTATATATATATACTGTATATATATAAAAAACTTCATTTTAACACATCTCCCTGTCCCATTTAAGCTAATTGCACTCACTCACAAACTTTGCAAACTGATAATCAAATTAAAGGTGACATATGTAAAAATATGTGGCCCAAAACGGTTACTACATTCAAATTCAAAATACCAAGGTCTTTTAGGTTTCATTTTCTGACGTAACTGGCAACCCGTGGTTGCGCGGCAGTTGAGACTCTACTGACTGCAATGATTGGTAGTTGCGGTAGGTGGCGCCACATGCCAAAACATGATTTCAAAACATAAAATGATTTGCAGTCTGCAAAATATTTTTTTTAATGCAAATATTTTGGCTGTACTGTTGTTGTTGGTGAATTCAGTTTGTTATATGAACATTATTCCTGAGTCTGTGAGACATATTAGTAGGATTTTATGGCTAGTTGCTTTAGATTTATTACATAATGCACCTTTAACAATGAACATTGCTGTGATGAGCAATGTGTACAAACAACGTGAATCTTGAGCAAAGTCGCTGACTGGAGTATTCCACTGGAAGGCACACCACAGAACTGAGATGATATAGAGATATCAAATTCACCGAGACCATGGATGTATTACAAGAACTGGATAGAGTATTGCCGACCTTGCACAAAACTACATAACCAGTTTGTTTGCATCTGAGGTTTGATATCAAAAGTTCCCCCTTGTCATAAACGTTTGAGGAGTCATCCAAACTATTGATTATTCCAGCTCATGCCCATTCAGGCATTTTTTTTCCATCTCCCCCTTTGGGTTACATCGCTGTCCACTCCTTTTTCTTCTGACAGAGCTGACAGGCTGGATGACTGAAGCTTATTTCATGCTCGTTACACATCTTCCACACACACATACACAAACAAACACGTCGCCGTCATTAGCCGCAACAGGCTAATTGTCCGTAGGACAGGGGAGCCTGGGACAGCGGGGGAGGATGAAGGGACTGTCACTAATGTGGATGGAGGAGATAAAGGTTAGCGTTATCGAATCCTGACGACCCACTACATCCATCCTGTGCTTGAAAGAGACAAAGATGGTACAGACAGACCGAGAGAAAGGTGGACGGAGAGGAGGGAAAGAAAGAAAGGAGATGGGAAACTGTAAACGAAACTGAAAGGACCTAAAGAGACAAACAAGATGGACTCTGACAATATGCATATGTTATTGTGCCAGGGGTTAAATGTGTGCATATCTCTCATGACAGAGGTCAGGTTGTCTGCAGGCAGTTCATCCCAGTTTGCTCGCTGCTGCTGTTCCTACAGTACTTTTTTTTCTTTTCTTTGTCACTTTCCTTTCAGAAGTGTTTTTCCAAGCCATGATCTCTTGCAGGAAAACCTCCATGAAAACAGAAACTGACAAATTTGATCTGTTTTTCCCAACCTCTCCATGTCTCCCTGTTATCTAACAGCATGCTTCCATAATCAGGGTAAAGTTAGAGAGGCCCTTCGTTGTCACACAGTAAGCGAAGATTTTGCATCACTGATGCCTGGTGTTCACCAAATTTCATGCGAGGTGTGAGGCTGTTATTAAATAATAGCTTTGAAAGTTCACATGTAAAAAAAGACAAGAATATATGTGATTGTATTGTGAAAATTCATACCCTTTTGCGATAACTCAATGGCAAATGCCGACTTGCAGGATTTATCGATGTTTTTCGTGACACCGCCGACTTTTTTTTGCTACTGTATGACAAGTAAAAACTGCTCTTGTGAAAAATTCAGCAAATTAAATGTACATACAAGTAATTAATACAGTATGCCGGGCCCTTCCTGTTCACCATTTTGATTATAATTAGTGCTGGGCATGTTAACTAACGTGAACGCACATTAACGCAAGGCGCGTTTCCATGACGACTGACCGGAAAAAGACGTGCCTAAAAACAGAGACACACATACGCAGTACACAGGTACAGCCGGTTATTTGTAGCGCTGCTTTTTCCGTTTTTTGAACAGACTGCTCCAGTTCGACTGTAGGCGCGCTAACGGCGCTAAAGGAGCTAATGCAGCTAATGGGGCTAACTGGTAAACGGTGCCTGGCAGTCAGTCGTCACGGAAATGTGCGTTAACCTAGTGATTACAATCCATCTATGGCAGTGATTCTCAATTATTTTCTGTTATGCCCCCCTTAGGATGAAGAAAACATCTCTCAGCAGAAGTTTATTTTTTACTTTTTTTTGCAAAATACAGAGGAGAGAGACATCATTGATCCTTCTCAGACAAATCATTTGCAAAAAAAGACTGTGGTATCGCAGTGTTGATAGCTATGTTATCAAGGAACCCATCATTATTGCTCAAGTTTCTTTGTCAAAATGAAGAGCGCTAAGAAACAGGCAAACAATGTAACGCGCACACACACAAACACACACTGTCTGAGTAACTTAACACGCCACAATCGCTCAAGAAGCAACCGCAGGACACAAAAGGAAACACAACAGGCATCATCTCCACAAACACACTCACATGGAGTGGATTACACATCTCTCCCTGGTTGATACCAAACACCGTCATGGTGCTACTGCCACGAGTAAACATCACAACAAAGGAGCACGACTGTGTGTGTGTGTGTGTGTGTGTGTGTGTGTGTGTGTGTGTGTGTGTGTGTGTGTGCGTCTGTGGGATGTTTTCTTCAGATGTTCTTACGATCACCCCGTGTTCAAGTTCAACTTTGACATACGTGTAGCACGCACACAAGCGTACACACATACACACACAGGCGTATCTAATACACTTATCTTAACAACGATGATCCCCCAGTAATGCAGCCTTGCGGCGCTCAAGCAAACTTTGCCCGCTTATTGGTAGAATGTTGCTGCGATTCTGCCCGAAATAAACACACAATTTCCTTTGTTTGGTGATAAGCATCTTACTCAGACACACATGTGACTGAAAACAGCTGTTCTTTTCTCCACAGGAAAGCGGAGAATTCCAAGTTCCTGTTCCAAGTTTGGCACCGCGAGCAAGTATCTGTACAGCTGACGGGAACCATTTTGTCCCCCGGACAAAATACATCTTTACAGTTTGGCGCCGAGGCCCAGGTCTCTTGGACCATGAAGACAAAAGGGAAATCTGTTGCTATGAAGATTTGTGTGCAACTTTCACAAAAGACAGGCGTAAGCACCCGACAGGACTCATCCCAGTGGAGGCATCATGTACACGTCCAATTGGAAAAGCAACCCCAGGGCAGGCATAACACACTGGCTCCATATCTCATCTGGCCTGGAAAAACCTTAAAATCCCCCCAGGAGGAGCTGCGGTACATGGCTGGGCTACTTTGATTCTTTCACTGTAATGTCGCCCAAAACCCAAATGACACAACAGAAGACAAATGAATACCTCTACAAGAAAAGTATTCAATCTTCCCCCAACATTCTTCATCATAAAATATATTTAAGGTGCCTTAACAAATGTTTGAAAAACAGGCTGCCAGAAGACTGCATAAGAAAGGTTGCTAGGCGTCCAATTGATTTGTCACCATCACTAACCAGTACCACTGCTGAATTAAAAAGCAGCTGAAGTTGAAGAGCCCTTAATGCAGAAAAGGCGACCAACAACCGCTCCAAGGCCACAACACAATGTGCTCATTAAGAACTATTAATGCGTCAGGATATGATTTTCATTCACTTGCATTTCACTTTCTTTTTAAAAATCATAATTTGGGCGGAAACGGAATAAATGAAGTGAAAACATCTCCATCTCAAGTTTAAGTATCTCTGATCTGTGTGAAAATCCAACAACTACCAACTGTGTGGAAAACTCCAACTGAAGAAGCCCCTAATCTGAGCTGCATGTGTTACGCATGGACAGTCGTATTCATCTTCTAGTCAATCAGGGGCTCATTATCCCATCTAATAAATTCATTATCACACAGCCATGGATCCATGTGACCAATGGCAGATGTTCGCTGACAATATTTCATCGCAAATCACAGGCATCGCAGGGAAAAATCTTCATTAGTGTATGATATTCTTGCATTTACATCTCGCGATACCGTGGTCAGATTTCATTATCGGGGATCTGGGCACAGGGACAGATGCTGCCAACACAGAGACAGCTTTGCAGCGCTAGCCTCCGCTTTCTGGCATGGACATATGTGGGTTGCCGGGGGCTGTGGCTGTCACAGGCTGTAGCTCTTCTCAGAGCAAGCTGATGCGAGCGGATGGGGTCGATGTGATTGGATGATAAGAACGGAGCCGTTTCGGGAGCCGTGTGTGTGTGTGTGTGTGTGTGTGTGTGTGTGTGTGTGTGTTCTTTTATTTGTTACCTCTTTAGGACCTTTTCTGGCGTTAACACTAACCTTTATCAGAACGAGTGGTCCATATGAAGACCAAAACTGGTTAAGTTTTGGGCTCAGATTTGAATTGTGGTTAGGTTGAGCTCAGACACTAAGTGGATATGGTTTATTTAGGCTGTAAACTGGCAGTGGTACTGCACTTAACCAACACATGAGCACACACACACATGAAAAAAAAAAAAAATGTGGCTGTTGAAAGCCAATGAAAGGAATCATAGGAGGTTTGATTGCAAAACAAACGAGGCAGAAAATACAAGATTCATTTAAAGGAGAAAGGGATACGGAGGAGGAAGAGTGAGAAGAAAGAAACAACAGGGGGTGGGAGAAGAAAGGGAACAAAGGAAGAAGCTAGGGTTAAAAAGAGTGTAAGGAAGGAAAGGAAGAGAGGTTAGCTAGATAAGTGGAGGAGTGCTGCAGCGTGACACATCAGCATTCTGAGCACAGCGACACAGAGAGAGAGAGCAGCACAACGAACACACACAGGCACCCACAATCTCTCTCTCTCTCTCACACACACACACACACGAACATGCCTCACACACTCATCGACACGCAAATATACGAGAGATGGAGACATTTATGACACACACCGAGCTTCAAACACTCAGCGCCGTCAGGAAGATCATGCATCCGTCGTAATCTCATAAAAAACACGGCGAACGAAGCTGCGGCCGATGTGATAAAAAAAAGCACAAATCATTACTTTGCATTATCGACTCACACACACATACACATTCGGAAAAAAATAGACAATACACAGATGACAACTGATAAGGATTGGAAAGTCCATATAAGCAGAAACACTGCAGAGCCAAAGAACTTGGATTCTCCCTGAAATCAAGCAGCATCTCAGCCTCTTTTTGCCTGAATTTGCTGTTTGAGAAATCGGACTAAAAAAAAATAAATAATTGAAATGATTAAAGGAAAAAAAAAACAATGATAATAATCTGTGCTGCTGGAGGGAACCATTATATGATCACTAATATTTATTTTCTAGATCTGCTCTCATGTACTTTTCTCCTGTGGCTTTACTGATGTATCATCGCATCTTGCATGACCCTCACTCAGAAAACAAAGCACATGTGATCAGTTAGAGCAAAAAAAATATGAGTAATGGAACAACTCCAGTAGGATTATTGAGATTCGCTTGAGATTGGGTCAAAATCAGTGCTTAGAAAACTGGAAGGAAGTCCAGAGACATCATCATAGCGAAAAGCACAGAAAAGTTCATAAGGTTATGGAATTTGGCAAATAAACAAAAGGAATCATATACAACTATGCATTATTATTTTTTTGACATTATACAGGTTACTGAACAGGCATTTGCTACAAGTATGATCAAATTATCTGACTGTCATCAAGTCCCAGTTACAGCTTGAGACCTAAGCTTTGCAATTCTCAAAATGCAGGCTTTTTCATGCAGCCTACAAATTAAATAACCTCAAAAACAGATTCTACTGCATCACAGTCAAAGTCCTCCATGTGAAATCACTTTAAAAACATTTATAAAGATGTGATGACACAATTTCAAATTCAACACAAAAGTTTCAAACACTTAGATTAAGTTAAACTGAATGCTTATAAACCTAACATTCCAACAGTTAACTTGCCACAGTGAGGGATCAGTGAGAGCTCGTGTAACTGAAGCATCAGTGCTCGTCAGACAGCGGAGTCCGTCTTCAATTCGATATCAGTCACTTAATGGGAGAATGGAAACCTCAGATATTGACTAGCGCTGTTTGGCATGCGTTTTAGCAGATGGGAGTCAGTATCCACTTCACTCTGACGTAAATCAACGTGATTTATTTGATTTCCTATACATTGAAATCTCAGAACAAGGAAACGGAGACGTTATTGGGGGGTAAAAGAAGGTATATTTACGCATGCGGCTTTTTATTTTGGTCAAATTGAAAATATAGATTATGTGTGGTGTGCTCCTCCCGCTAAAAGATTCAATTGATTCTGTCACCTGAGGTACTTTCATGCACCACTGATTTACAGAAATCTATTGTCATGTTCGCGTCTGAGTCATCGAGACACTGTGCTCAACTATGACTTAAATATGGAAACGAAATCAGGCCCGGGCTGACAGACGTGAAGCTTAAAAAAGATCATGAACTACTTGAGTAAACTGCATCAGCAGGGCGATGCAAGTGCCACAGTGTACAGCATATGTGAGTAATAGGGAGCCTCTAGTGGTCAATAGGGTAACTACACACCTTGTTGAGGATTCTTATACAATGATAATGACAGTGATAATTTGTGAAGTTAAATAACAGCAAAAACATCCACTGAATGCTCAGCACTGGGTAGTTTAAATGGGATTATTTTGGATTTTTACACAGTATACTCTCATAGTGTGTTCTCAGCAGTGTACCCTTTTTTTTTTAGTACAGTTATTTTGTGTTACATCATTAGTCAAAATGTCTTCCGTAGAGAAAAGGACACAATTCTCAGGTGAACTGATTCAAGAAGGATAAAATAATAAAAAATAAAGCATTCATGTTCTCACACCAGTTGTGAGTACACGTGAAACTAAAAATGAATTGATGACAAAACAGTTTGGGGTACAGGCCTTTATCATTTTTGTCCCTCCCAACAAATGACCTGCTCCATGTTCTGGCTTTCATGTATCCACCAAGTGTAGCTGCTAAGATTTTTGATGAAATTGTTCAGTCCATTGTGTTCAAATGGCACTGTGCTACACACACACACACACACACAGGCCATTTTGCCCACCTTTTATAATAATGATGAGGCTGCATGGTGGAGAAGTAGAGGCTTCATTTTAGTTGCTCTTCCATCTTCAAAAAGAGAAGAGGAGCACCCAGAGAGGGCTATATAAAGGAGAAGGCTGAGAGTCTAAATCTGCTTTATCCTGCAGTATTAAAGGTGCGTGTGTGCGTGCGTGTGCGTGTGTGTGTGTGTGTGTGTGTGTGTGTGTGTGTGTGTGTGTGTGTGTGTGTGTGCGTCTGTGCGTGCATGTGTGTGTGTGAAGAAAAGGAGATGACCTAGTTAGTTGAGTTCTCAGTTTCTTTAGAACTGTAACACCCACAGCACTTCTGCCTCAGTTTAGACTTTATTAGCAATAACACACACACACACACACCTACAGGATAGACTTGACACCTGAAAATATACAGTGGAGAATGTGTACTTTCTCATCATGCAACAGTAACAGTCTTAAGGAGCCAAAATCAAAGAGCATCATCCTGCTGCTCCGGTTCTGACGCATTACTCCTGCGAGGTGTCACTGTCTGTTGGCTGCGCTACAGCGTCGCCCACATACAGCGAAATTAAGAAAAGAGAAAAGTACATCCTCCTACTTTCTATCATAATATGAAGTGTCAAGAGTAATATGAGAACTTTGATTCTATCGGAGTATGTGTGGACGGAGCAGTTGCGGAGCACCGGTGCGTAAGATGAGGCTCTCACCTGATGATGTGAAACGCTGCACCGAGCTTGTTCACTTGATTTGAAGTCTCTGTGAGCAATATGAGCGGGATGACAAGTGAACATGTTCAGTGGCTCTGAGGCAAACCCAAATTGTTTCTGGCAAGACTGCAGCCATTTTTACATGACTCTGCAAGTTTCTTTTTTTTACTGCTAAGAGATAAAGAACAGGCAATAATGTAGTGTATGCTGCATGTAGTGCCGGGCAGTTTATCGGTTCATACTCAAAAGCCCAGCGCATGAAAAATGTAACAGTTAAAGTACTCATATTATACCCTATTTCTCCAGGTTAAACTAGTTCCCTGATGTCCTAATGAACATGTCTGTGACATGCTTTGGTCAAAATACCTTAAGGATGAAGCACCAAAGCAGTTCAATGACCCCTACAAAAACAGCCAAGTAAAAGAACCTTACGGGACAAGAAATGACATCAGCCACAGAGGCTACTGGGAGCTAACAGCAGTTAGCATTTGGAAAAGTGATCATTTGCAGGCTCTAGCAGGCACATTGCCGTCATATATAACATGTATCCACCGGACAGATAAATCCTCTGAGGCTGGAAGTTTGTGTAGAACTCTGTGCTGCAGTGTGGAACCAAGAATATAACTTTTCACTGACTTTCGTGGTTTGTAGATACCGTTGCCCGCGCCAGCATCCTTGCATGTTTTATGGACAAAGCGGAGCTCCGCGAGACAACAATTCCAGGAATTTAGCTCATTGTGACGTCCCAATGAGCACGGAAGTCAATATCGCGTGTTTTATCTCATGTACTTAGACTGAGGAGGACCACAAAAACATGAGTGAGTCATCTTTTTTCACACTTTGCCCACTGATAGGGCCTTTTCACTGCTGCACCACACATACCAAGGGCTTAGCTGAATAAGGAGCATGTATTATATACTCCACCACCTTAGCAGAAAATGTGTTAGAGCACCAAAAATGTTCTGAGTTACGTTAACTCAACTCCGCCTCTCTCCCGCTCTCTCTCTCTCTGGAGCGCTCACTCATGCTGAAATAAAATACTGTTTTACACCATGAAACTGTTTAAATGTGATAAACAGTGACCAAGCATTAGCTGCACGCCACTTAATTTTGCTCCATCATGAATGGATTTTCAATATTTTGTGCCTTTTTTTTACAGTTTTACCTCAATAGTTTTAGATCTTTAGGAGTTGATCCAGTTAAATTAAATCTCATATCACCTCTCATCCAAGAAACTATTTCAAAGCCAGGTATTTGGCCTCTGTGGGCTGGAAACCTGTCTAGAGAGTCATTATGTGAGACAATACATGTTGTTCACCCCATGACCCAGTTTCAGGTTGTTATAGTTTCACCTGAGTCGAGGTTTGAAAGAGGGTCATCAGGGTCACAGTCTGCTATTGTGTGAGTGCTCACCTGTGTTGTTCTCCGTTTTAGTGTTGGAACCTTTTGGGAGAGAGTTCAGGACAGCAGTGAAGGTTTCTCCATTTTTAAGCCATCATACTTCCTTGGCAATAATGCAAACAATCTCATCATCAAAAGAGTAGACGGGTGAGTCCAGTCCAGATGACCTGACTCTTTTGTGCCGTGTCATCAGTTGCAGTGGTTGTTTGGTTTGTAAAAGTGTAAAGTTCAGTGAAATCTTCATTTCATTGCACTGCAAAAACCACATTGCTCTGTCCTCAGAGTTTCTGTCTTAATGTGCAAAGTTTGTCCGAGACTCCATGAATATAACAAATCATGATCTGTTCATTGCTTTTCTTCCTTGTCTGATGGTCTTATTCTGGAGGTTTTAATGAGGGGCCCAGTTTGGCGATCCCCAAATGACTCTCCATGCATGTATTCAAAAACCTGGATTTTTCCACCAGTCAGTCAGAACTGAAACCTCTTGGATGAAAGGTGAAATATCTTAACTCAAGTAAGTCCAGTTGCCTAAAACTAACTACTGAAGATGAGCTGGATAACTCCGAACCTCCACAGACACAGTTTTACAACATTTTACATGTTCAAATTATTTGCACATTTCATATATTTTACAGCTATTATTTTTCAAAACCGGCTTATCACGGATAAGTAACTGGATATTGGCCATGTTGTATGAACCATATGCATCCATGTAAACCTAACCATCAGCAAAAACATCCCCTGGCATGTTGTACGACAAGTGCATAATTAACGAGGACACAAGTAGAGACCTACATTCCCTACCTTCTCACCCATCCCTACTGCTGTCTCTCTCTATCTTCTGTTACTTTCCGACCATCATCCCCCAACTCCAGCCTCCAAGAGGGAGAGGCAGATGGGAGGTCATGTAAAAATGAGGTGGGGAGAGGGCTGGCTTGTGGAGGAACAGTGGGTTTAGGTTAACAGGTGAGGAAAATAGGGGGGTCACAACATTTGGCTTAGGTGGGTCGATGGAGGAGACAGGAGAACAAGAAAGCAGTGGAGGGGGAGAAAAAAAAAGGCAATCTAATGACTGGGGGAAGATGGTGATGGCTGGGGAGCAGGAAGCAGCAATGGGGGAGGGGATGTCAGTGCAAGAGAGAAGCCTCTTACCATAAGGAGATATGAGGTAAGAAGTGGGGACTATACAGCTCCTGTTTGATGTTTCATTACAGGAATCATGTGCATGTTTTCTCTGTGAGAATAAAGAGCCTGTCTTCATAGAGTATAGGTCAGTATTCGATTGCAAGTATTATTTCAAAGGTAAACACATGGGTTTGCCTCTGATTTCCCTACATAACAGTCTCCACACACAGCACTGAAGACATGGGATGGAGCTACTCAGGCATGCATGTACAAATGAGCACCATGTGCAAAAGTTCAAACCCACAGCTCTGCATGCGCCGTCTTTAACACTTCAGTGAATGCACATGATTCTTAGACTTAACATGATCGCATATGGCATGACCGCATCTGCATAACGACTAATGCCTCCCGTGTTGCCTTGACTTCCATCACTTTTGCTACTTAAACTCATAAATCTTCACATCACGTTTACATAAAAAACGCTGTTGCATTTGCCGTTAATTATTCGCTGGATCGAGAGATCGTGTTTTAATATGTGAATATTTGTTGGTTGCCTTTGCTCCATATATCAAAGAAATAATTAAAACTTAATAATTATAATAGGTATTATGGACAATACAAGACATCATCATAATTTCAAGGTTTGGGAAACACCCATTCACAACCCTTTACGGACCAAACAACTAATCAATTCATCAAAAAAATAATCATTAGCTGCAGCCCGAGTTCACATATGGCAATTATTTCAGCATGATTACACCACAGTTGAGAGGCTCTGAGGCTGTCAGGAGCTCAATAAACCAAAGGAGAATACTGCAAGATTATCATACTTATCATACAACGTAGGCTTTTCCTTTCTGCGCAGGATATTTGAATAAAGCAGCACTGATAGAGAATGGGGGCGACCCAGAGATGAACTACACAAACAAGGACACCTTCATTTGTAATGGCTAATTAAATCTATTTCTGAAACAGATACAAGGTCTTGACAGGGATGAAAGGAGAAGAATAGCTCTCCATTATGTCTGCGGTAAAAAGGACTTTATTATCTCATAAGTAACATAGAGTACAGTGTATTTGATAACACTGTTGCCTCACACCACATTCACATTAGTTCACAAGGTCAGATTGGGACTGCAGGCCTGGCTGGTTTGTCAATACAGAAACGCCTATCGATTACACTCCGATCGACTTCTGCATCATTGGGAATAGCGCAGCCAGGTTGCTCGGTGATGTGCCTGACGATACAACAAGACTTGTACATCTGTCATTCACTGAGCTGTTACACAGTGTGTAACATAACACCGGAGCTGCTGTGATCTTCACAACTTTTACATTATCTGGTTGCTTGAATGCAGAGGCGATTCTAGAGTCTGTAAGGGGCCCCAAGCAAAAATTCCCAGGGGGCCCTTCCAACCAGTGTTCATCACCATTATGTTATAAATAATCTGACACCAACGAAAAATATATGAGTTCAAAATATATATTTTTTTCAAAATGAATGAACATGGAAAAACCTTTTAATTAAAAAGTATTTGAAATGTAAAGAATACTGTAAATAGCTTTTACAAAACTATATAAACTTAGTAAAACATTACACATTGTAAAGAACCCACATTATAAAAACAATATAAATATATAGAACAATAAAATACTGTAAATAACTGAAAAAAACAGAGTCAAAAAGATATGATTACACTGTAAATAATCCAACTTATCCAACTTGCAGAACGATAACTTCACACAGGTTAACGTGAGGTGGGGCCCACTGTTGTTTAAGGGGGACGGGGAGGTGGCTGGTCACTGCACATTTCAGTAAAAACAGCCCTCAGGCTCCGAGTGTCGGGGGGCCCCCTATTGGCTCGGGGCCCCAAGCAGTTGCCTGCCTTGCCTGTTCACAAACTGCGCCTCTCCTGAATGCAAATGGCTGGGGCCACACATGCCGATAAACGCAGGTATAGGAATGGCCCGATCCAATTTTTTTACTGTTGAGTATCTGCTGCTAGATACAAGTCCTTTGTCCAGTGCTTGTGTTTGCTTAAATGCACCATATTTTCAATGTCATTGTCACTAAAATAAGAGTG
This sequence comes from Microchirus variegatus, assembly GCF_963457635.1. Classification (NCBI taxonomy): domain Eukaryota; kingdom Metazoa; phylum Chordata; class Actinopteri; order Pleuronectiformes; family Soleidae; genus Microchirus; species Microchirus variegatus. The sequence goes on from NC_139811.1 coordinate 11,075,938, forward strand.
TGTGTGTGTGTGTGTGCACACTACATCAATAAAGACACAGAGGACAAAGTCAACCAGAACAGATCAAAATGGATCATTGTATGAAAAAATATGACCAATTATATCAAACACAGGTCATGTAAAGTAAATTCCACTGGCGTAAAATGATCAGGGTGTGGCGATCGTGTGTGATTGATGGTTTCCAATCAGTTAGAAAATGCAGAGATTGGCTCAGATCCAATAATCCAATAAAGTTAGAAACATCCCAAATATTAATATACAAGTTTACAAAGAAAATGGCTCCAAAGACAAAAAAATGAATCAGCTCAGCAACTGTGCAATGAACCAACTCAGCAACTAAATACCACATCAAACCCTCATTTCACCCAAACATCAACTTTACACCATCTATAATCCACTCAACTATCACACAGTGAGTTTAGCTCTCATCCCTTGACACGGGCCCCTGTGTGTGTATTAAGATGCTGCAGCTCGAAAACCGGCTGTTGTGCGATCGGTGCTTTATCAAAGTATTCAAGATTTAATTCCAGATGAACAATAAGAAAACCATGCAGGTCCACACACACACGCTCTGTACCTGCGACTTCAATAACATTTAATCTTTTGAAAAACAAATCGATTCAAAAGACAGAAGAAGTACAGGCTTTGCCGTGGCTTCACCTGCTGCCCCCCGTCTTACTTTACAGTACAATACCATTAATGTCCGTCTCCAGTAATAGAAGTAAGTAATGCGGTGGCCAGCCAGGAGTTAAAAGCTCATTTGGTGAAAGAGACAAAAAGTCGAGTGAGCCAACAGTGAAATCAATGTAGCTAATGTGATTTAATAAGAAGCTCTCTTTACTCCTGCGATGCTGGTGAGCCTTGATAGATATCTTATGCTGCTGCTTAGGCAATTTCATTTGGAACACATTCAGAGTTTTGCAGTGGCTTCAACCACAGTTACAGAGGATGGGTTTGAGAGAGACGGAGACAGAGAGACGCTCAAGAATGACAGATGAAGGGAGAGCAGCAACGGAAATGAAAGGTGATCAGAGCTGTGCTGTTAAACTGTAACACGTGAAACGTGTTTGATCCTTTACGTTTTCTGGGAATTTCCCAACTTTGGGGAATTAAAATGATCCTGATGGCAAGATGGAGTGGAGGTATAACCCATTACCAATGCAATTTCTTGTTAATAAGCAGATAAGCATTTTAATATTACACCCAAAACTGCTAAAGTGTGAGAGCAGAGTCAGTATTTCAGAAAACACGGACACACAATTCACGAAAAAAAACACACAAGTACAAACACACGGATCCCCACATGTGGAACGACTGACTCCATGGGGTAATTAACTTACAATGATGATAAACAGGCTATTCGAAAGGTGGCAGGGGAGAAGAGGGTGGATGAAAGGATCGATGTACTGAGAGACTGTTAAAATGTCATGCGTTTTACACGGGGTAATGAAATCTCCCCGTTGTGCCATTTTGCAAAGGAAAATGGAAAACATTGCAGTTCCCTTTGTGTGTGTGTGTGTCTGAGAGATTGTGTGGGCATAAGTAACACGTGCCAATGAATGGAAATGTACTATATATATGTATGTGTGTGTGTGTGTGTGTGTGTGCAGTGAATTATTCAGATGTTTCAATAACAGCAAAGTCAGCTGAAAAACTGCAGGGCCTCTGTCTGCTGTATGTGTACTTGTATGTGTTAGCTCTTTTTTAGCATAAACGGGTTAAGGTTAAGGTTAGGGACAACACTTTGGTTGTTTAGGTTGTCCAGATGCATAAAGATCAATGCAGTGTCTCAGAAGAATAGCTGTGCAAACCCTGTTTGTGTCTGTGTGTGAGACAGGTACAGCAGCAAAAGGCTGGAGAACAAATAAAATAACAGTTGTGAGTCAGAAGGTGGCACAGGTGAATTCATCTTCTTTCCATACCTTGCTTTCAGTAATATGGCTACGGCCTAATATTGTATATTCTTTTCTTTTCTCAGTCATAGCTCGTCGTGCATGTCATTTAATTTCCATAGTAAGTGAATGTATTTTTGTAGAAATCCAAAAGAAGCAGGTCAAAGACCTTAAGTATGAATTCCTTATTCCCTAAATTCCCCTCACTCAGTAGCGTTACCGCTTTCCACTTACTGCACTGACCGACCTCTCGTGAGTTACAACCAAGTTGCATCACAGACCGAGTCGCATTCACGACACGGGCCTAAAGCAGTCGATGTCACCTGATGCACCGCGGCGTTACGGTACCACCGCGTTGTTAACCTGCCTGGTGTAATGCAAAATAGAAAAAAAGAAATAAAGAGGAATAAAAAGGATATATCAAATGAGCATATTGGCGAGGCCAGTCGGAGCAAATGAATGGCTCCAGAGCCACTGACGGAGGGACCCATTTTAGCTACACAGCAAAAACAGCGAGGGAGAAGGAGAAGAGAGGGAGACGGGGAGGGAGGGAGAGTAAAAAGAATAGAAAATGACAGAACTACAGCCAGATAAATAAAGAGGGAGAGAGGGGGGGGAGAGGGGAATGGGAGGGGAGTAAATGAGTGAGGGAGAGAGGAGAGTAAAGCTCCTTTGTTTCCCTTGGAAACCCGTGAGGTAAGTATTTGAAAAAGAGAGACGGCCACAGAGAGAGAGAGAGAGAGAGAGAGAGAGAGAGAGAGAGAGAGAGAGAGAGAGAGAAGCCGCGCTTTACACTGCACTGCGCCATGCTCCGCTCTCCACTCTTAGGAGTCTTTCCCCAGCCTCTTTCAAGTCTCTTTTTCACAAGCACTCACACACACACACACATGCACGTGCTCAGTTGTGAGTCATAGAGATAGATAGCCCCCTAACCATCTCTACAGTGGGACTGACAGAATCAATTATGGATAGATTTCAAAGGGAAGAGTGCATACGTCTATGAATTATAGACTCAGAGCCACACACTGCACACATTACACTGGAGCAGCAGAGTAGCACATGTTCCAAAAAAAAAAAAAAGGCCTAGCGTTGCACTAAATAGATCAACAGCACATAGTGCAGCTTGGCAAATCGTGCACAATCCCGCCCGTGTTCAATGATAAATGCACACGGATAAAAAAAAAACTATCTGGGAATTACTATCTTCACAAACTGACTGTGTTCACGATCATTCACACGCAGAGCAAGAGAGAGTTTGGGATACTGCAGCCGTACTAGAACAGGTTGTACATTACTTCCATTCTCCATAAACTCAGATAAACCAATGGTTGCAACTGGTTCATGAGTTTTCCCCGAGACTCAAACACTCACACGGGTCTCACGTGTGTCAAAAAGACACACTTATGTTCAGTTTTCGATGAAAGAGCAACCGCAAAATCTCAGTCACTGCTGCAACAGAGCTCCTCAAACATGAACGTCATTCTTCCTTCAGAGCCAAAGATGGAATTTTTGTCCCGATTGGCTGGCAGGAAAACTCTCTTACGTACACAAAAACAATGCGTAAAGCCAACTTATGCAACTCAACCTTAAAAAAAAATAAAAAAAATGCTGAATAAATAAAGAGGAGGGCTCATTCCCTCACTTCAAATTGGCTGCAGTTGTAAAAGTAACACACCAGCTCTTCTTCACTTTGGCCTCAGCCAAGTAAACCACACACTGGCACAGAGTAAAAGATATGACTGTAAATTATACAACGTGTAGTTTGAGCCGAGCAATCGGGGGGGAGACTCAAAGTGTGCCGATCGCTCCCATAGCACTAGCTATATTTTCAGCGGTTGCTATGACAACTCTCCTGGTAAGCACCGCTACTTTGTGACCTTTTTCCGCGTTCTTTTCGATTGTCATTTTTTATTGTATGCTAATGTATTTGATGCAAAATACTCAATTAGTGCAGAGGCTTTCTTAACGATTTGCATTAAAGCCACAGATGCCTCGTTCTCGGTGTACATCGCCGTCACCTTGGACGTCCTCTCGGGCTTTACTGCTGTGGCGGTGCCTCCGTTTTCATTTGATCCCAGCACAGCATGGCCTAGTTTGGCACTGTTTGTGGTATAGTTAACCTGTATTCTACATCTCAAAGCAGCTCTGCTCAGTACAGCTCAGCCGTAAATAGCCCGGTTTGGCCCAGTTCAGCTCAGGTTGCTCCCATTATGCAGAACACAATGACAACTGATTATTTTTATCTTATCTAGATCGAGGCTCTTGAGTCACAGCTGAGAAGTGCACAATATACTCAGACGACTCAGACAACATGACTGATTGCAAAACATAATGCAGCCTAACAAACTAAAATCTTCTTTTTCGAATCATCCTTTTAAAATGCTGCAGAAAAAAATGCATTTTTGGGGGGATTTTTGGATCATAGAATTTGCTAAATTGTATGGGACATTCTTAACTGTAGATCAAGTGCGCTGAACAAAGAAGAGGAACAGGAAGGGAGGATCTGACTGTTGACAACACAATAAAATGAAACCAACGAAGGCGGTTGTGCGGCAAGGTTGTAAATGCGGTAGCTGAAGGAGAAGGGAGCATGGTTGGGGAAAATGTGAATAAAACCAGTTTTATTTTAGACTCGTATGTTAATTTGTTGTGTATTTTAAGACATTGGTCATGAGCTATTCTGATGAAATTGCCCCTTCAGTTAAAGCGCAGCAGAAAGCCTATAATAGGGCCAAACTCTCAGCGGCCCTTTTACTGTTACCCGTATGCGGTGGAGAGTCATATTCAGCATATGGCACTTGTTAGAGCTGCTAATTCTGATCGCTTGCTGTGGAGCACGACCACGAGACACCAGATCCCATCATTTTACTCGGCGCTCATGTAAATACTTCCATGGGATTTGTCAATGAGGCTGATTACATCTGTGGGGAAACGACGGTTCCGTTGCAACAGCAGCCGGTGATTCATGGTTTTCACGACATCGCTGTTGCTCTGTACTTAGTCAGCTCAGCGTGACAGCCAAATGCTCTGATAAACCCAATAACAAGACATTTCTGTTGGCAGGAGAATCATGACGACGTTTTTTTATTTCCATTTCATCCGGTGAATCTTAAACCACTGGCTGCATAAGCGCTTGCACTGTGACAACTCAGCTTAATACAATAATAATAATAATAATAATCAGATAATAGGAACAACCTTATCACCAGCTGGTCATGTACCATGAGCTGTGAGTCTGTTTTTCTCTCCTCTATGCTCACTGGGTACAAGCATTATTTATTTGGTCTCATATGAAAACTACTGAAATAAATATACATACCCTAATGGGTGTAACCACTAACATCACTAACAATAGGTGTCTTGTAGCTTCATAAACACATTACTTGTTTTTTTCTCCCAGCACCTTGTTTTATATGTGCTTATATGTGTTTATATGTGATGCTTTGTAAAAAGGTGTGATTAACCTTGGAAGAATTTCAGAAGCCGAATTCAAGTATTGCAAATTTGAACTCTGGGTAAACATTTAGATGGTCTGACGTACGGTTAATTGTGCAGCATACAAGCAAGAGCAAATAATAAAATCATTTTCTGTAATAATAATAATAATACAGTTCTGGCACTACTCGGCTTGACTCTACTCAGTTTGGACGCAAACACAGTGTCTGTTTCATCGATTCTATAAGTCTATAGAGTCCACTTTAAAATAACAATCACTATCTTAAGACAATATTTCTTGCCCACCTTTACCTTTAAGCAGCATGAAGGTTTGTACTGTTTACTACCAATCCTACAAATTAGGAATTTCACTGTTTTTTGAAATCTAATATGTGCCTCTAACTGAACGACAGCCAACAAAAGATATTGTCTCATTTTGACATTGCGTCTCCTTCCTCAGTACCTATGAGAGCTGTTCAAGTTGAGCAACAGAAAATGAGTCTTCCTTTCATTTCACCATTCCTTTATCTCGTTCCTCAGCCTCACTCAAATCAACACTCAACGTTGTTTTTCTGCAATGTTTACTGCTCTATGATTTCATATTGATAATTATTCTTACAGTTCCTCCATCTAATTGCCTCTCCATGTACTGTTAACCCGTGTCTCTATTCTTTTTTCCTGCTCTCGATTCCCTCTGGCATGTTTTGTGCATTTAATCACCCTGCATCTCTGTAGAACTCTGACAAAGATGTGTCCTCAATTCTCCAGGCTGATATCTGTTCTCTTCTCCTGTCTCTTGTTTCTCTTGTTTTTTTTTGGTTTCTTCCCATCAGTGTGGCCTAAATCGTTCCCAACACCCACCCCCAACCATCTACCCCGCACCTTTTAATCGTTCCCTTGTCTCTTTCACACCCCTGATGGTCTAAATTGATGAAAGTGTTCACATCCTGTAGGTGTTCCCCAGACACAACATTCACACCCTAAGGCACACACACGCGCACACACACACACTGTCCTGAAGATGCCTTCACACCCCTGCTGACATCATGGCCAGCAGTGTCTCTCTCAGTGAATCCATTAGCACCCACAGTAACATCACCCCACACACACACTCGCAGACATAAACCATAAAAACACACCAGTGCACCAGGTGTTTTAACACACACAAGCCCAAAGAGTCAAGTACAGAGAGCACCAACATTTCACGGCTTTAAACACTTGCTGAAGGCTAGAGTAGACCCAGTCTGGTGTGTGCAGGTTAAACCTCAAACTAAAGTGGCACAGCATGCAGCAGCAGCAGAAGCCAACAGAGTTCATCTAGTTTGCAAATGTAAGCTGTTTTTTGTAAGCACATCACAGCTCACCTTGAAATATGTATGTGATTATGTATTTGATTGTTTTCAAGAGCTAAAACTTTATTGTCAATGCATGGAAAGATCCTCCTGTTCATCTGTTGATTTGTGGACTGTGGAAACCTGTGGGATTGCAAGGACGAACATCCCCATTATGTCAGCAGCCCAGCTAGTTCAGAGGGTTAGGGCTTCAAAAAAAGCGAAATATCAGCTCAAAAAATGAAAAAAATGTGTAATATTAACAATTAATTTCCATCGTTCAGTTTACAGACATATGAAATAAGCTAAAGTATAAGAATTGTGCATGCTGTTGCCAGTTGTGTCTGTCTTTATGACCTGTAAAGATTCCCATGGCTTCATGGCCTTAAGAGCCCAGAGCTGAGGCGAGTCCCAGGACAGTCTTTGGCGGTTATTGTTCCAGCCAGTGATGATTAGCCATTAGGCTCCTGCACAGTGACATGCCGTTGAGGCCTCACTTTCCCTGCTCTAAATTAAACAAGGGATGGAAAAAAAAAAAAGGATAAGAATAATGAGGAAAAATGGGGAGGAAAAAGAGGGTTTAGTGCAGGAAAATGTGACCCTCCTTTTACCCCTTGCCCTCTTTCCTTCCGTCAGTCCTTAGTCCTCTAACAGGGTAAGAGGACTAAGTGTCTCACAGAGAGCTGTTGATTTAGCATTATGTGTGTTAATGCAGAGGGCCAAGACGAGAGGAGTGCTGACTCCAATACACTTTAAATCCACCACATGCCAATATTTAGGATGACACCTGGACCTCTGGCTTAGGCATGCGGAGGAATGAATTAAGTAGCCCTCATCTCTGCCCTGATATAAATGAACCTGCAGTGTGAGTGAGTGAGTGAGTACTGTATTTTCCATCGGTCTAGTGAAGTAACATGACTTTCAAACAACGCAGGATGCAGCTTTTCTGTTATAAACGTAAAATCTCCACCTGAGATAAGCACAATGACAACATGAGTTACATTTTGGGTGCAACTGTGACCTTATATGCGAAATGATGCCCTTGGAATAATCCAAAGCATTATTCTTATCTTCAAGCAACCAAACACATCGCAAAATAGATGCAATCTGAGCCTGAAATGTTGTAGCAAGCATTTGATGCAATGTATTAGTTTGATTAAACAATTAACTAGAGAAAACAATCATACTGAAACTAGACTAGAAGAAAAATTGCTATTCAAAAAACAACTTGAAGAGAGATACATAAGATATAATAGGAGAAATCAGCAAAGACATAACACATTTAGCCAAAAAAGAAAAATGTAATTAAAGTTGTTAGACATCCCAGTCATCAAAGCAGGAAGGAACAAGAGACAGAGTCAGTACCAGAGACAGCTCCACTGCATCAGACTTCGTCAGCAGCATGGGAGCTGCCAGTGCCTTCAGGACCACGGAGAGCTCCACAGAATGCACTCTCTCACGACCCAGGTTTAAAGTGATAACTGCTTATTCAATAAGACGTTAGCCAACCTTTATTTGACCTGATCGTTTGAGGGCCTCAGGTGCAGAAGTAGTTGTGTCTGCATGTTTTTTCCCTGCTTCAGGGGGCCAGGGGGAGTGAATGAACAGCATTTAGCCCTCTCTCAATAACCATAGCTTGGACGCCCTTGAGTAAGACACCTAACCTCCAACTGCTCCCCAAGGCTCTACAGCTGCAGCTGCTCACTCCTCTGAGGGTGTAAGTTTACTGCTTACTGATGAGTGAAATGTAAAAGGTCAACAATCTGTGTTTGTGAAACATACATCCTTTTCCTCAACCCAATATTCTGAAAAATATGTCACTGACATGTCCAAATGAGCGAGTACATGAGACTAAAACGGATTCAAAGTCTCATCCTGTACACAAATACAGTGCATAGTGCTTGGAGCTTTCAGCGCAGCACTTGAATAGGCTTGTGAACTCCTGGACAACTGTGTGGCAGATGTTAAAACCGAGACCTCTAAACTGAATGTGAAAAAGAGACCTTTGGAAGACATCACATCGTCTGAAAATGTCATCCGTCACCTCTGCTCCCTGGGGTTTTTTTCTGACAAAGCAGTTGTTTTTTGGCCCGACAACACAGCAGTCCACCAGCAGGTGGAATGGGCAGCTTCACTTGTTACTGTAATTGCTATTTATTTTATTTGACAGTATAGAGTCTTTGAAATCATCACATTGTAAGCTAACACCAAAATGAGTGTCCAAAAGTGAACAGTATTAATTGAGTACACGCAGACTCTCCACATTTGTGGTTTTCCTAAACCTCTGCAAACATCCACCCATCTTTCCACCCTGTTCTGTGTCAGCTATGACACCTAGAGCTGCAGTTCTGACCTCACGCTGTGCTGTTTGCATGAATTACACAGATCGGTGTAAATACTGTGTGCGAGTGGGTGTGTCTTTTACAGGGGGAGGGGGGTCTTTGATTTGTTGCTAAAATAAAATCATGCAGTGATTGTTAATGCTTGTGCGTGTTTAGGATGTCAACAAAAAAGTTGAAAAATGTGTGCGTGAGAGATAATATATCACAACGACAGTATAAGTGACGCAGCAAAACACTGTTTGACGGGGGGGGGGGCCTTTTCACTGTTGCACCACCAATGCTAAAGGGCTCAGCTGAAGAAATGACTGTGGTCGTAAAAGCAGAAAAGAGCAATTTGCTCCACCACTTTCGCAGGAAACACGTCTTCGTGTTCAGTACCAACAATGTATGCAGTTCACTCTCTTACACACACACACACACACACACAGCTGCACCACTCCTCTTCTCTCTGGAGCGCTCACTCATGCTCAAGGATTAAAAATATTTTTTTGGTCATAACCACAACCTACACATGCTTCCTTTCTTCAGTATGTGTCTGTATTTGTGCGTATTTTACAGCCTCCGAGAGATACTATTCAATTTGTCATCGAAAATGACTCCAGTAGAATGTGCTGTTTCTGTTCATGTGTGCACGTATTTCTGTGGGCATTCTATACAATAACAGGAGCTGTTTATTAAAGCTTAACATTTGCTTAAAAAGTTAGTGTTTTAAATCACTTCCAGGTCAATAAAGAATCACTTTGAACTAATAATTCAGCCCCACCATACACCATGCACTACATCCTCATCACTCTCAGGTCATTGGACAGCTCTCTTCTCACTGTCCCCTGAATGAGATCAATAATATCCAAAGATGCCTTTAGTTATCATTATCTTTCACTGTGGAAGAAACTGCCTGAAGACCTGCGATCCATCACTTCACTCTTCACATTTAAGAGTCAAATTAAAATGTACAAATTCTCCCAGGCCTTCGCGTGGGCATGTAGCTAATATGAACGTGTTTGTATTGACTGATTTTGTTTGTGCAGCACATTGTAAAGTACACTTACACTTAAATTTGCCAGGGCAATTATGGATGGAGTTGAAGGTTTAGGCAAGTGCTTGTAATAGAAGGTACATCAGTCACATTTCCTTACAACAACAAGACAGAAAAAAACATGTTGTTTGCTCTGTGCTGCCTTGTATGAGTGTGTCATGGAATGGCAAGTCAGTCATTTAGCTGCATGTGTGTGTGTGTGTGTTTGTGCTTCTTAAAGTGAGTCCACAGGCTGATACTGACCTGCTGTGTCAGCTGACTGAATAACCGCGTGATTACGGAGATACCGCACAATAAAACTGGATATTATTGGCATCCCATCTCTTTCGCAACACTTTCATTTTCTCGGTTGAACTTTGTATGCCTCTTCAAAGGCTCGCGCACCTCGACGCAGCGTTCGTTTTTTTTATTGCTTTGGTTTGTTGGCACACACAGTCTTCATGTTCGAAACTCACCCTGCTCCGAGTCATGAGCAGCAGCTCACCACAAAACACGCTGCAGGATTTGGTGGAAAACCGCTAAAAATAAAATAATCTTGTGTTTTGCCAGTTGGCAAAAACAGTAATTACACTGGCAAAGCGTTCAATGTGGTGTTTTTACAGACCCACTGTCTTTATATGGCAATCTTTAAAACAGTAGCCATCAACTGACAATAACGCACCCTTATGTTACTGTGTTGTGCAATTTTCGATTTTAGTTTCTGGCGTTTATCAAACGAAACCCAAAACTTTTACGATGAGAGGGGGAAAATATATTTATTTCCATGGTTAATTATGAAAATGCAAAGTGAAAAATGCATTTGTGAAATTTGAAAATGAGTGATCAACGTAAGCTTCACAATGCACCGCAACTTCACACGATTGGTAAGAAATAATTATTCAATCACTCTTCTTCTTCACTTTGTAACCACTTAAAAGGTACAGTCCGTCTTATGTTATCTATAAAAGACATGGTGGTCCAACATGGTGGCCTCAGGTGAGAAGATTCCATTTCCAAATGAAAATAATGTACCTAAATCTTACACACGGGACCTTTAAGGTTGAAGGATGAAATTGTGTACAGTTTCCATTAAGTAATCACACAAAAGGAATAAATTATGACCTGAATAAGTTATGTTTTTCCCCTTGGGCCAACATCTTTGTGAGGACAACACTTTAGAATTCAAATTAAAAGTTTTGAATGGTTTGTTTTTTAATAATTCCATTAGGGATGGGCAAAAAAAAAAATCATGAGAATCAGTTAATTAAAAAGATTACTTCAGTACTTCCTGCATGACCGGAGAAGACTTCGTCTGACACAGTCACTGAACGGAAATACGGCTGAACGGGTTGTGATTCGGCTCATGATCACCAGCGTTTGTCGCTAAAGACTCCTTTGTCAAATCATGAGCTTTTAGCAATTCCCTTCATAATGTGGGAAATTAACACACGTTTTCAGGACTTTCAAAGACTTTTGAACAAATCTACACTTCAGCATTGTTCTTGAGCAGCACAGGCTGATGAGAAGCACACTTATGTTCACTGCAGTCTCTTCTGCTCGCCTTCACTCTGCTCGTGAGGGAGTGAGGACACGCGCGGGAATACGCTGCTTCAGAGTGTGACTCGTGCAGGGAATGACTCACGGTCGCTTTTTTCGCAGCAGCCTCTGCTCGCCCCGCCCGTTTGGCCGCTGCCTCACTCCGTTTGCAACAGAGCTCAGCTGAGCTTAACTGCGAGACGTTGCGGTAAGTGATTAGCTCGAAAGGACGACATAACGCTTCATTCCATATTCATATTGATGCGAATCTGCAGCCCCAGAGATGAACAAGATGGAGTCTTCGGTGAGCGCAATTGCATGTAGACGCATCAGGCTCCCATCCCACCCTGAACAGTGAAAAAGTTTGGTGTTTAAAAAAAAAAATTGGGAGATTTTATTTTTAGGCTACATCTTCAGGCCCTAAAACACATACTGTACATCCTCAACATTTGGATTGTCTGCTGCAGTACCAATCTCTTATTCAGGCTGCAGCAGACTCTTTTTTTTTTTTTTTCCAGTTCAGCATTTAAAAATACCAAGTTAAATACCATACATGTACTGATTCTGCCTTGTAGCGCGACAGCCACTGTCAAATGTAGCTGCTTGCTGCCGACTGCAGGTTAAATCTCCCTCAAACAAAACAGGGATCTCAGTGCTTCCTTTACTTTGCACTCATGCTTTGATGTGTGCTGCCCTCTGTGTAGCACCTGGTTTTCTTTACATAGATTTGTGACCGAATGGAAACAACCACATGCTACATGACGTCACACACACACACACACGGCTTAGACACTGCAGCAGCAACATAAATCCATACATACACAGTGGGATTTTTTTTTTTTCATTCACCCATTTATCGTCATCCTGACACACACACACTCACACCCTTTTTGCTCTCCTTCACGTCATTTTATTTAGAATGATGAGTCAGCAGAAAAGTCGAAGCTGCCATGCGGGGGGGAAGGTGGGTTATGTGGATGATGGCGTACATATGCGCACACATGCTCGCAGGTCAGAGCGCAGTCGTTTCTCCTGCCATCACTTTCTCTGACTAACTCCTCTGCTGTATATAGACACAGTTGGAGGTGTGGTCATCTCGCCATCCTCTCGCTCTATTTTCTTTTTTTATTATTTCTCTGGGGAGCCAACACAGAGCTGAAGTTCAACCAAAGATGATGGTGGTGGTGGAGAATTGTAAAGAAACCCTTACATGGTCCATTACTTATCTTATCTTTATGGCTGATAAGCACGTTAGCTGCATCTCTTTAGTTTGTCTCCAGTTAGAGTGTCTTACATGGAGAGAAGGACTTATATCCATCTATTCTTCCATGTATTCCTCCCTGCCTCTCACACCATTATTCTTTGACCCTAAAAAAGTAAGAATTCCTGCACAAATGTTTCACATTCAACTTGGGCAAATGATGTAATATCTCTGTAAGGGGTTAGGTTTAATGTTTACTATGGAGGAGTATTAGGGCCAAATGTTTGCAATTTAACCTTGTTTTCCCCCTGATCTGTTGGCTCATTAAGTGACATAATACAGCCAGCAGAGTGAAGGTACAGCCTGTACGAGGAAACATTGATGATTGATGGAGCTCTTGTGTTGGGTGGGGGGTGGGGTTACACAACATGTGAATGAAGCGTGAATGGGCACAATGACGGATGCCGCTCTGTACAGTATAACAGTTCGTTTATCTCAATGGAATCGGCTATGCGGGGAGTCGCAAAATGTACCAAACCGCATCAAGTGGAAACAAAGACGCGAAGTTGATAGTTTCTGCTAATGTTGTATGACATAAGAGAGAGGCGGCCCACATAAAACGAGACGCTGCGTCTGTTGATTCGCGTACAGGAGGTGAATATGCAGCAGAAAACAACGAAGCAATAAACCAAACAGTATTGAAGTTGCTTAATGAGGCTGCGAGTTTTCTGCCTCTGTGTTATGATACATATTCACACGTACAGTATGTGCTCTTATGGCATTAACAGTTAGATTCTACAAATAAATATGACATTTTACATTCTACATACTCCCCTTAACATACAGTATGTGTAGCAGTGTTAAATACCAACAAATTAACTTTATCTGATCTCAAGTAAGCAGAATATATACATATATTAAATATACATATGTATAATAATGTAATAATGTATACATACATATATATACACACACATATACATTTACATATAATATATATATATATATATATACACATTACATACATATATACATATATACACATATATATATTTACAGATATATATATATATATATACACATAACATACATATATACACATATATATATTTACATATAATATATATATATATATATACATTACATACATATATATACATATATATACAGACATACATACATATATATATAAACACATACATATATACATACATATATATGTATGTATATATACACATATATGTATGTATATATATATATACACAAAATTTATAAGCATATAAAAATCTATTACATTTTATTTGTATGGTGCCAGTTCATAACATCATTATCATTATCTCAATGCACTTAGTGAGGTCAAGACCTTACAAAAATCACAATTTGCAGGTTTTAATTCAACTTTCACTTTTCAGAATAACTCATTAATCAGGTGACATTTACGATGATTGTTACTGAGATGAAAATGATTTATCATAATAATGTTTTTGGCCACATCAATCAGCCCTAATACCTATTATACAGTATCTTCAGATAAACATGTACCATATACACAGTTGAATGTACGTCGTATGTATACTTCAAATCAGACTTCAGTTTTATGATGCACTACCAGCATTCATTTAATAGATTATTCTGGAAATATCAGAAAGACCCATTTTATTTATTATAGACTACAATATGATTGAAGACATGAATTTAAAGAGCAATTACAGCACAGCATGGACGCCGACACTTTAATTTTTAATTTCCCCACACACTCATTCTGGGTCCTGACACTGAGCAGACACGACTGGTTAAAGGCCCGCACTAATCATCATTTGACGTGCCATAGGTTCAAATCCGAAACCAATCTCTTCAAGATTGAAGAGTGAACGTTGATTTACTAACATGAATGTTCACACACGCACGCACGCACACACACGCGCGCACACACACACACACGCACACACTCTAAGTCAGAAAAAAAAAGGAATGAGGGGTTGGAAAGATAATGAGAAGAGGGTAAAGGGGTTAATGACTGTCTCCAACACAAGGCCAGAGAGATTGCTCTTGTTTGTGCGTGTCCAAACACACACACACACACACACACACACAGGTCAGCTTGATAGCTTGATGAAATTGCTCGTGATAAATTGATGAGCTGACTGAAGCTTTACCTCTTGTCTTTCTCAGCCACTTTATGTCATATGTGACCGCTTTCAGAGAGAGAGAGATGGGTGGGGGGTGGAAGGGGGGGGGGGTACTGGTGAGTGATTGCAGTAAGCAGAAAATGGAAAAAGATGAAAGAGAAGCAGAAATAGAGAGAGTGATCATGTTTGAGCCACAAGGGCAGCTCTTTGTCTTCCTAATGGAGCCATTACCTAAGGGTGTGTGACCCTTACAGGTCAATCTCTGTTGCTCCCTCACACACACACACACACACAGACAGAGAGAGGTAGATGGGGACAATATGGATTATGATATGAGTAGCAGTGCCAATAGCTGAAAGTCATCCAGTGACAATTTTCAAATCACAGGAGGCGCAATATTTTTTAAAGCCAAAATGTGTCAAAATATTATTTTACATTAATTATTGTGTTGATCTTATTCTACAGTCTGAAGAGAATGTTTTCGTTTGAGAATAATGATGAAAAAATGACCATTCACTCCGATGTGTAAGGGATTAACTGAGGCGTTTGTTGTTGAACCTGTAAAGGTAATGTACACGATAACCTTACTTTCTGCTTCGCTGTTATAATAACAATCGCAAATCATAGTGCAATTCCCGTCAAAACAATCACAATTAGACATTTTATTATATATAGATTGTTTAGCCCTATGTGAAAGTACATTTTAACTGATGTTTCCTAACAATCTTACTGTTTTCTCTCTCTTTTTGGCTATCCTCCACCTTCCCTTAACTCTTCTTGCTCAGCCTGTGTCACTTTTGTATCTCAAATTGAGAAATGCATTAAATAAAAATTTAGTTTTTAGAGTGTGATATGCTAATTAGGAGCAATTTAAGATTACAAAATAAAAGTGTAAAAATGCAAGAAAGGTAAGTATAGCTTTAAAGTAAAATCAACCTGTTTGAGAGAGAAAGAGAGACAGGCTGCAAGGACAACTTAAGGTCTTTTTGAGCATTAAAGTGGACCTAGACCGGAAGTTCCAATTAACGCCCCGTTTTTTAGTGTGTATCCGTGTCTTTACCTTGTTTAAGAAGCCCTGAAGGTTCGAAACAAACAGTTCAGCCACTGCTGAGAACACTGTGTTTTATTGTATTCTCGGGCTCAGCGAGATCCTCCTGCTCCAGACACTAGTCCGGGCACATCCGGTTCCGTTCATTGCACCACAGAAGAAGAATAACGTCCGTTGTGGAGGTTTTTCACAAGTTAATGTATGCAAGTAGACCTCCATAACTAACAACAGCAACAGGACCACTCTATGTGAGCTTTAAGATACTTAATTGCCAGATTATTTAGGTTAGTGTTAGGGCTGGAGCCAGGAATTTAGTTTGATTATTATGGTAAGAAGCAAGGCAATGCATTCTGTTTACGAATATCCTCACAGCGATTGAAAGACAAGAATGAGTGAACGTGTGCGCGGCTACTAAAATGTTTGTGTGTCATTCCAGTCGCTCGTTTCTGCTTCAGGCAAATCATGAAAGGTGTGACAATGTGAAGATGCTTTCAGCGAGACATCGTGAACGAAACAAACACAGGAAAACAACCATATATGTCAATTATCAGCATTATCCCTAAACCTTAACCGCTTAGAAATGAAGGTCTGTATAGGATCAGGATTTGGTCTCCATGAGGACTAATGGTCCAGAAAAGTTCAGGCCCGAAAGAGGTAACAAATACAAATAAAAACACTCAAATAGACAGAAACCAGCCTCTCAAACTGTGTATTTCTTGTCAGTTTCCTGAAAGGTAGTTGAAGAAAATAAAAACCCCAGAGAAACGGATCAATTACTTGTTATAGAAGACGAGTTGTTTTCATACTGTACTGAGGTAAAGTCAGACGAGCGGAAGAGACAAAAACAGACAGAGAGAGAGAGAAAAATCAGTAGAAATATGGGAGAAGTAAGAGATGGATGATGTCTGGGTGGAGTTCACCATTTTGCCACAGTGGACGTGCGCGGGGAAGGTCTATTGCTTTTGTCTGATCGCATGTGGGTGCGCCATTTCAAGTGTCTGCGAGCAAAGTGAGCCGAATTAAGTTGTAAACTGGAAGAGTAATGATCGCGCTGGGCGCTGTGAGACTCGCTTATCATTCAGCTGCATCATCTCCAGCAGCCTCAGTTCAGACATATCGTGACGAGTAATTCTTTTGTGTCCGTACGCCGTCGTTGTGAGAGACAGAGAGAGAAAAGGAAGGAGGAGGAGGAGGAGCAGCGGGAGACGGGAGGAGATGAGGGAGACGCGGTGAAAAGAGAGAAGAATAGAGGAGGGGGGGGCTCCAAGTGCTCAGTAACTTCAATAGCCTTTCCTCCCCTCCTCAGTCGCGATGCCTCTCAATTAAATTCTAATCAATGGAAAAGCCTCATTATCCCCACTGCCAGCAATGCTGTGGAATTGATCTCCATCCCAGTGGAACAGCCATACAATGCAAAATTATAAAGCTGTGGTCAGGAGGAGAGTCGCCAGTGGAACACATGCAGGACTCATCTCTTATGATGCTGAGACACCGTGTGGAAAACAAGCCGTGGCTACATAAAGACGTTCATTTTGTTATACAAAAACACACATATTTGCTCTTTGTCCTTCTGCTTTAAATCTTCAACTACTTTCAAAAATTTGGGGGTTTTTGCATTGCATGTTATTTATGAGAGGTTTCAATTTTTGTTTTAAGTTAGTTCCCTCACCCTTGCTCTTCGGCAATGAGCTGGAGGTAATCAAATCTGTGTATTTGGGGGCGGGGGAATGTGCAAATGGTACAGGATCCTTTTTCAACTACTGTTTCAAAGTTCCCATGTTAAGCAAAATCAACTTTTTTATCATTTTAATATTATACTTGGGACTCCAGTTGTGATCCTACCAGTCACCAAAATGTGAAAAAATACGTTTTTTGTGGTCCTCCTCAAAAAACGTACAGCAGATAAAACACATGATGTTGACTTCCGCGCTCACTGGGACGTCACAATGCGCTAAATACCTGGAATTGTTGTCTCGCGGAGCTCCGCTTTGTCTGTAAAACATGCAAGAGTGCTGGCGAGGGCAACGATATCCGAAAACCGGATGTCAACAAAAATGTTATTCTTGGCCCCACAGTGCAGAACAGAGTTCTACACAAACTTCCAGGCTCAGAGGATTTATCTGTCCAGTGGATACATGTTATATATGACGGCAGTGTGCCTGCTAGAGCCTGCAAATGATCACTTTTCCAAATGCTAACTACTTTTTTTTAATACTAATCAGAGCGTTCTGAACAGGGCTGTTTTGGCAGGGTGATTGAACTGCTGTGGTGCTTCATCCTTATGGTATTTTGACCAAAGCATGTCACAGACATGTTCATTAGGACACCAGGGAATTAGTTTAACTTGGAGAAATAGGAGATAATATGGGATCTTTAACAATAGTTTCTGATACAAAATGAATTTACTAAGTTTCATGTTGTAAAAACACACACACCCGCACATGCGTTTGACAGAGAGTTTAAAGACGGCAATATGAGTATTTTCGGACAGAGATGAGGACAGAAACGTCCACAGGGAGGAGGCCTGTTTAGAATGCACCTGCCGACATCTGCAGAGGAGCAGACACGTAGTTTCACCACAGGGAGAAGAACACCTCACAGCTCGCCCTCGCTCTCGCTCTCGCACACAGACACGGTGTAGGATTACTTGACAGTTTTGTGATCGGTAAATGACTGCAGGGGCTCTGGTGATGAAGTAGCCTGTTGGGATCAGAGTGTATCCTCTTGGCCTTCTCTCATCTCATCTTTTTCTCATCAGCGGGGACATAATGACTGAACGAATTAATCTAATCGTACATATGTATATTATTTATGATGGAATACAATCTCCTCTCTCATTCTCACTCGTACTTTTGTACCATCGTAACACCCCCAGCCACCACCCCCCCCCCCCCCCCAACATTTTCACCTACTGCGGCATTTGCAGCAGCACTCACCGTCTCTCTATGCGAGCGTGTCTTTCAAAAACAGTTTGTATGTGGGTGAGTGCGGTGAAGGTTTTTCAAGGTTCCTTCTTTCTCTTGCTTGCCGTCAAACATTCTTTTTGATTCAGCGCGTGTTGTGGTTGTGATCGTCTTTAGAGCACAGTGAGGACATTACCACAGCTAAACCTGTGATTTGACTCGTGCGAGGATAAAAACAGAGATGTTCACATATGAGATAAAACCTTGTTTTAAAGGCGCCATGTGTAAGAATGTGGCCAGAAACGGTTACTACATTCAAATTCAAAATACAGAGGTCTTTTGGGTTTCGTTTTCTGACGTAACTGGCAACCCGTGGTTGCTGGGCATTTGAGACTCTACTGACTGCAATGATTGGTAGACATCGGTAGGTGGCGCCACATGCCAAAACATGATTTCAAAACATAATTTGCAAAACATAATTTTTTTACATGATTTGCAGTCTGCAAAAAATATTTTAAATGCAAATATTTTGTCTGTACTGTTGTTGTTGGTGAGTTCAGTTTGTTATATGAACATTATTCCTGAGTCTCTGTGACATATTAGGAGGACTTTATGGCCAGTTGCTTTAGATTTATTACATAACGCACCTTTAAGGTTCAACTTAGATCAACGGCAGGTGATTCATTAGGTTGGTTAAGGTGCGCAGCTCCAATGAGTGCCCCCTAGAGGGAGTGTTTTTGTTAATTTTTGTTATTAAAATGCATTCTGGAGAAAAGATATTACACTATGCTTTGCAGTAAATCATTCAATTGTTATTTGCGAGGTTTACTTATTTATGAGCTAAAGAGCTAAGAGAGAGAGAGAGAGAGAGAGAACAATTACTGTTGTTGTGATGGTACAAGAGATGCACCTCCTCTGATTATTTGTCAGTTGTTGACAGGTACAATGTTGCTAATTAAGTGCTGAGAAAGTCTCCAGCTGGAGTGTGTGTGTCTCCAACCTGTGGTTCGTCTAATACAGTCACAACATTATTTTATGAATTAATGACCAATTTCCTCCTCGGGATAAGTGTGTTGTCGAGACCTTAAGCTCTCATCTCTTTTGTCTTCATTTCCTGCATAAAAGAGAGACTATAAAAGGCTCCAATAAACGGAACTGACACGACAAGACTTTTCTCAGCGTATAACAAAGAGGTAGGGGAAGAATTCAATAGAATATTATGGACAATCCGACAGATATTATATGACAAGATCATATGCAGCAACACACTATTTCAAACGTGAACACGCAGGTACAAGCGAGGGAAAAACGGTAGGTGTTTTCATGACAAGTGACTAATTGCATTTATGCAAATAATTACAGCAAAGGAGGGAGACGAAGAATATAGGACACAGGAAACTTAAAGGTGCCATATGTAAGAATGTGGCCAAAAACGGTTACTACATTCAAATTCAAAATACCGAGGTCTTTAAGGTTTCGTTTTCTGATGTAACTGGCAACCCGTGCTTGCTCTGCAGCTGAGACTCTACTGACTGCAATGACTGGTAGACTGCGCTAGGTGGCGCCACATGCCAAAACATGATTTCAAAACATAAACATGATTTGCAGTCTGCAAAAGATTTTTTTTAATGCAAATATTTTGTCTGTACTGTTGTTGTTGGTAAATTCAGTTTGTTATATGAACATTATTCCTGAGTCTCTGTGACATATTAGGAGGAGTTAATGGCCAGTTGCTTTAGATTTATTACATAATGCACCTTCAAGTAAACAAGACCATGATGATAAGGCTTTTCATTATTTTTGGTAATACAGGACAATTGAGCCATTTTGGAGTAAATGTGGTCGTTTGTTTTCAGACGTGCATGCATACATTTTGGTAATTGTTGTTTTTGATAATGTTCGGCCTCTGTTTGGTCTTCATGAAAAGAATGTGATATTATTTGATATGTTGCCCTCCCTCATTCTGTCAAGCAATACTATCAGACCAGACAGGGGGAGCGTTGGGTGGTATACCGCAGCAGTGTTGAGGCAGTATCTTGTGCATGTGTGTTTAATGTGCACATTTAACACATGCAGGCCCATTCATACAAAGTAATGAGAAAGTGTGCTACCTTTTTGATCTTTGTGTAAGTTTGAGTGTACTTACGTAGCAGCATCTGCACTAACAATGCCCTAACTTCCTTGTCAAGGTTGCACTGCAGCGACATATTTTTAAACAGACACACGCACAAGCCAAGCATGCGAAAACACCACCTCGTCAACCCCCTCGAAATTAAGTTTTTTATCGAAAAAGTCCGAGCTGTTGATTAATTCAAATCGCTTAATAACAAACCTCAGCCTCTTTTCATTCAGCGGCTTCAGAATTCAAGCACAGAAAGTCAGGGTCGGCCAGGCAGAGCGTGGGCTTATTGCAGCTAAGAGAATAAAGGATCGCTTTTATCAAGGACAGCTAAGCTATCACAAAGTGATGGTTACCTAGAGATGACGCTGAAAGGACGTTTAGAGAAAAGTAAGGAGTCGGTTTGTTCAGGAAGTTTTGTAAAGAAAGTCGGGGGGTTTTATGTCTTTCAATACATAAGTGGTTTCAAAAGGTATGTAACTGTAATTCTGAAATGAAATTTGACGAGATAAGGCTGTATAGTGCAATGTGATTGGGTACCTGACTGCCTTTTTATAACATTTAGTGACCAAAGTTTTCAAAAGTTAAATAACTGGTTTAAATAATAAAGAATCTAGTGCACAGTACATTAAGATGTATTTAAAAACGAATTCACTGAATATAAGACAATGATGATGAGTGGAAGAGGGATTGTATCTAAACATGTCTGAGCCTGAAAGTTTACAATAATGTGAAACTGTGTTTTAAGGTTTTAAGTCATTGTAGCACAGAGCTGAGGAATTCAGGATCGCAGAAATACTGAGGTGTCACATAAACTCACATAAAGTCAAGCCCCAAAAGCAGGTATTACGTTATTTTTCAATTATTTGGAACATTTCCATGAAATATTAACCTTATTTGAGATTTACTTCCTGGTCTGCTACTTTTTTTGGAATCTACAACATGCTGCCGCTAATAAAATTCTGCCGATTAAATATTACATTTATAGGGGGCAAGATATTAAATACCATAAGAAACACTGGAATTACATTGTAACTGCAAACTTCACACCAAATTACAGGGCAAGGAAGTTAACCTTAATAGTTAAATGGAAAACTTAAGGTTAAAGAAGCAATAGGCAATAACAATTGCCTTCATCATCATAATGCTTCCTTCATTATTAGTATATGACGATGGCCCTGGGCAAAATAATTCACTACACAATGTCAAATATCAAAGAAATTCAAAAGAAACTGTCTCACAAAATGTTGAGGATAAATCCCACGTAACCCTTCAATTACAGAAGAGTGAGTCAAAGGGCCAATTCCAATTCCTATCTTAACCCTGAAGCTCAACCCTTAATCTTAACTGGCCCTCAAAACCAAGTGTTGAGAGTTATTTTGTCACTTAGAAATGGGACACCCCTTAAATGCAGATACGTCTTCAGACTGTAGGGGGCAGAATAACGCGAAAGCTGCGTCCAGTCTGTCAACTCCAAAAAAGAAGTAGAAGAACACATTTACGTCTCGATTATTTATTACGATCCGTTTGTCAGTCAAGTTATTAGGTTGTCAGTTAGTTATAAGATGATACTCATACAAATACCACAACAACGGACATATTCACCTGACAGTTACCACACACCACGGCTTATTGAAAAGTAAACCATAGCAAACGATCGCTTGTCCGCAACCGGCCGGCTATTGACAAAATATCGTAAAATAAAAATAAATGTTACGCAACAATGACGTAAGTAATCCATAATATGGGCCTAAACTAAGATAATACAATGATTTTCATCATTTTTATATCTCTATTAACAAAGAAAATACTTAATTTGTAGCGTACTCGTTTCGCTGCTTTCGGCGCCATCTTTGTTATGTCAAAACACGCAATGCATTCTGGGAAGCCCTTGCTCCCAAGGGTGGTCTCGGAAAATCTCAATATTGAGAGCGATACAGCCCTTAAACTTTCCCCTCAACTTAATTTTTCTGAGAATCGGGACATCACTTGCACTAGAGGGAGCGCGCATTTTTGAGATTGAGGGTTAAGCAAGGAATTGGAATTCACCCCAAAATACTCACAAAAAAACACTACAGACAGTTTCTCTGTTTTTCTGCCAACATCTCTCTCTTTTGTTTCACTCTCCCTCTTTTTTCTCTCTCAGGTGTTTCAGCAGGTAAAAACCCCATTTCCTTGTTACCCTTAGGGAGCACTGACCTAACTGCCGGTGCTCCCCGGAGCCCCGGCTAACTCCACAGACCCATTTGTCAACGTTGACCCTGAAATACTCCCTCTCTCTCTCTCTCCAAACCTCTACATCCTACTTCTCTCCTTTCCCATTCTCCCTTCCTCTGGTGATTGTGCTATTTTTAAACCCTCCCCACATGCCTTGCTGTATGCCCATCCTCCCAGAAAGGCTATAAATGCACCAAAGGCTGGATAAGTTGGACAGAGAAGGGGAGGAGAAGGGAGAAGGACAGACTAAAAAGGCAGAGAGAAACAGAATAAGACTGAAGCTACAGCATGGAGGAAAGTAAAAACACCAACCTAGCACATACTGTACTTTTGAAACTTTACTTTTTTTTTAATCAAATTATTTAAGGGTTCACAAGCCTGCATGCTCCATATTTCGCACGGACTTAAATAAATATGCAATATGAAAAGGTGTTGCTTAAAAGCCCTCGGGGAATTATCATCCGACTCTGCAGCTGCCCTCAGTTTTTATGGAGAACTTTAGCATCGTCTTTTTTTTTTTCATTATTTTAGATTCTAGCGACAGCAGGGAAATGGATTCAGCTCAATTGCACTATAGAAAAAATAGGTCTATTCTGAATAAAGTTAGCCAATATAGCATTATGAATAGAGATGGTGGAGTTTTAACAGGGTTACAGGTACACGAGTGCAAACGATGCTCTGAATAGTTGACAAGGTGATGATTCACTGGCGTCGCGTCGCCCGTGTGGCTACAAAACAATTAGTCAACACTGTGTCACATCTTTTCTTTTGTCGAGTGTTGAGCGTTACCGACGACTGCTATGTTTTACACCTAACTTATCCACTGAAGACTGACAAATCGGACGATTGCTGCAATCAGGAGGACGTTGAGAAAATAATGAAGACATACTAGTGTCATGAAAGGCGCCTCCAAATATAATGCATTATTATTATCATCATTATTATATGATGATGGCAGCTGTTTGATATCCAATTACTAATAGTGTTGATAACACGTTCAATTTATTACTGCTTTTCTTTACAAGAATGAACCCTGATTACAATGAAAATAATGGTTGTTATTTATCTAAACATCTTTGAATGTAGCTGTGTCACGTTGAGTAGCAGACTGATTTGAGGGTCACAGAGTGCAGACATTAAAGGAAGGTGCCTACAGTAATTACAGTGTTGGGGTTAGGATTTAATAGGCTGTGCACAGACTTTTCTCAGGAAAAAAAAAAAAACCCTTATCACTAATAACCACACACACTATCAACTTAATTAAAAGCTGCGTCTTTAAAAAAGCCCATCAGCCCCTCACAGGTTTCCTCTGTACGTCCAACTCTCTCCTTTGAGCTCATTCCATCTCTTTTTCTTCCACTGTGTTGCCTCCGTGAGGACAAAGCTGTCGAGTCACTCTTTCATTGTCCCCCATTCTCTCGCCTCCATCTTTGAAGTCGAGTGAAATTCCACAAATCTAAAAAAAGGATCGACGCGCGCTCACTGCACCAAGTCGCGTCACGTGGTGCAACAACACAACGCGAGCACTACATATGAAGAACTCTCCGGTTGAAAGAAGCGAGCGCTAAGTTGCAAATGACCTGAAAACTAAAAATAGTTCTATCCCAAAAAAAAAAAAAAAAAAGGAAAAAGTCATTCACAGCAGAAGTTAAAACTGGGAAGACAAAAAAATGGGGAGGAACACATTTCATGGCCAATGAAGCCTTCATTATAAGCTACTGCACAGTTTCCTGTGGAACACTTGCAAATCATGTAATCTGACTGAGCAAATTATGCCCTGCACATTTTTCATGTAAAACACATAGGACATAATTTCATACCTACATACCATAATTTAAAGGTGCATTATGTAATAAATCTAAAGCAACTGGCCATAAAATCCTCCTAATATGTCACAGAGACTCAGGAATAATGTTCATATAACAAACTGAACTCACCAACAACAACAGTACAGACAAAATATTTGCATTAAAAAAAATATTTTGCAGACTGCAAATCGTGTTTATGTTTTAAAATCATGTTTTGGCATGTGGCGCCACCTACCGTCGTCTACCAATCATTGCAGTCAGTAGAGTCTCAGCTGCCGAGCAACCACGGGTTGCCAGTTACGTCAGAAAACGAAACCTAAAAGACCTCTGTATTTTGAATTTGAATGTAGTAACCGTTTATGGCCCCATTCTTACATATGGCACCTTTAACGCATAAAATGTCCGATGTTTCTGAAACATTCGAGGGTAAAATATCGTTTAACCCTCTTTGATGAGAAGCACTTTGAGTCGACAGTGAGACAAAAGGACGCTTCTGTTACTTCGCGAGATTCGGCGAAAGCTCTTCAGTTGTCTTTCATGTTAATGGATGCATCCTCTTTTTAAAGCAGAAGTTTTAAGAGAAAGTGCTGCATGTACATAACAAAGTGAGGGGAGATAGAGAGAGAGGCAGGCAGACAGAGAGACACAAATAAACAGACTGTGCCAATAAAACATGAGTAACGCCATTTTCCTGAGAGCCCCCCCAAGGTGCTCACAGCTTGTTCGCCGCTTGTCACACAAGGACGTTTTTACAAGATTCCCTATTTTCCACCAGTCCATCCATCCGACCTTGTGCTACTTCAGAACAATTAAGGTTGACTTCATGCTCCAGAGGGCTTTCCATCATAACAGAGAGACGAGAGAAACAAGGAAGAGGCTCGTTGGTGGTGGGGGGGGATATTTAATTCATGTCACTCTCGCCTGCCTAGCATCGCTCCGTTCCCCTGTCTTTTAGCACAGCTCACTGCCCCCAACATGGTGCGGTGCTGGGCTATAGGCTGCACACAAACGCTAACACTAAGAGAGAAACTACTCCATCCACTTGTGTTGCTATGCTAGAAGGATTCTACACAGGGTGCAGGTACAGTGAGAGACGGCGCTCGAACACGACTGTGCTTGGTCACTGTAAAGACTGGGACTAATGCAGCCACGACATTTCTGCATGATTGTGTGTGCACTCGCCGTATACTTATGTGTGCTCTTTACAGTCAGACATGGAGGGAGTGGAGGGGAAAGAAATGGACAACTTTAAAAAAGTGGTGAATATAAAGACAGGGGAGAAGCATCACCTTGTTGGGCTCTGTGTGTGGACGTGTGTGTGTGTGTGCATTAAATGTGTGAACTTTGTAAGAATCAAGTTCATATAATGGACTGAGGTTCACATCCCGCAACTACAAAAGGCTGTTTAAGGGGAAAACACGGTGTTAGGTTTTGAATTATTTCCAGTTTCGTGCCCCTTGAAGCTCTTAGCTGTTAGTTAAGTTTTATGTAGTCTGGAGTCTCTTTACAACCTATTTAGGACCAGAATGTCTGCGAACAATAACAGTTGGGCTCTGAGGTTTGGCACGGCGACAGGAGACGCTTTATTGTCACCGCAATAAATGTGTCTGTACACGTTTCCCTTATCTGTGGAGGATACCCCGTGTTTTCCACTTGTCAGATTTGTAATGACCTGTAAGTGTGTGTGTGTGTGTGTGTGCGCGCGCGTCGTTCGACGCGGCTTTGACACGGGAACATCTCTAGAATCTTCAAACACTTAACAACAAGCCCCGGATGGAAAGAGAAGCATAGAGAGGAGGGAGGGAGCAGATAGACTTTCAAGATTAAATGAGAAATGTGGATGAGTGAAGGAGATAACGGCAGACAGAGAGAGAGAAACGCAAAGACCTTATCCGAGAAGATAAAACGGTTCGCTGCGAAACATCTGGTGCTAAAAAGATATAAATTGGACAACCGCACTGAAAACAGCGTTTAAAGCGCCAAACTGGAAGAAGATGTTGTATTACTTGTTTTCATTTATTCTATTCCATTATGATTTAACAAATTTGTCCTTATTGCATTTTTTTTTTCTGTATGTTGGTCCTACGATGGACTCGCGACCTGTCCAGAGTGTACTGCACCTTTTTCCCTATGTGAGCTGGGAGTGGCTGCTATGAGGGGCCGTGTAGGCCATAATTCCTTTTTTTACCTCTCACATACACAATTTTACCTCTCACATACACAATTTTACCTCACACATTCACAATTTTACCTCTCACATTCACAATTTTACCTCTCACATACAACTGTTTTACCTCTCACATACTCTCTTTTACCTTTCACATACAATTGTTTTACCTCTCACATGTAATGTGTAAAAACATGTCATGTGAGAGGTAAAAACATGTAATGTGAGAGGTAAAATAGAGTATGTGAGGGGCAAAACAATTGTATGTGAGAGGTAAAATTGTGAATGTGTGAGGTAAAATTCTATGTGAGGGCAAAATTGTGTATGTGAGAGGTAAAAAAAAAAGTTATTATGGCCTACATGGCTTCTCATAGGCTTCAGCCCCCCAGTGATCCTCATGTTGAGGTTAAAGCTGCAGACAATGATGAGTGAAAGAGTTGAGCGTCTTAATTTAATATTGAATTTGACCTTTTCATTTTCACAAGCAGCACAAGTTGATTTTGAATTTCACTGCAGCTTTGTAATTGCGTTTCTAGTCTGTATTCATTAGAAATGATTATGTATTATTCTCCGTGGTTTATCAAATTAGATCAAACTACAAGTGTGAGGGATTGTTGTCTGATCTCCCAGCAGTATTCATTAAAATCCCAAAGCAGATCGTGTGCACAAAATGGACTGCACCAATCCTCGCAGAACAAAGACACTTCAGTGCTCAGAGAGGACACATTGTTAACTATGAGAGCGCACACGCAGTATAATGTGTCCACTCAGCACATCTTACAAACAAATTGTTAATTACTAACCTCTTGCATTAAAGGGTCCCACGTCTCCCCTCCTTATTACTGATGCCGAGGTCCAAGCCCCTAAATAGATTAGCTGGCCTCATTCCCTTGGCTGCCATTTTGAATTTACATCACTCTCAAGTTTGTGGAACTATCAGGGAGATTGTACAACATAAAATAAAATCTTGCACAGCAACAAAAATGTGCAAACACAGCAGCTGAAAAGTGAAGTACTAAAGTGAAGTACGTACACCTTTAATTACGCTGCACTCACGTGTTCACATCGCTTTAAAGACTTGATGGTTAGCACGCATGAGGCTTGGGTTCAGGAGTGACCGTGACACAGGATCGCAGACTTCGTATAAGAATTAGACTGCGGACAGTGGAGAAACAGGGAGTGATGCTGTTCTGTTGTCGCCCAATCAGCGGACTATAGTGAGTCTATAGCTCCACACAGTGTACCATTACTCTGGTACCCCAAGGGGAGGGTACCAGAAAATGGAGCAGTTGGGGGGTCGGTTATTTTGGTATCATTCCTCATGAAAATATGATGAAAAATGTCATGACTTCATGTCCAGGTCATTTATAAATTTAAGTGAAGAACTGCTTTGAAGCATGTTTCACTGTTGTGTAACAACTGCAGAGAAGAGCTATGGTCTGCACTCTGCAGATATTCTGAAAGATAGTCTGTGGATTTGTGGCACTTTACTTAAAGGCAAAAGTACATTTTTGTTTGCCTGGCTATTGTTTTTATTGTGACATGTATCATGACACAAACATGACATAATCACACATTTTCATACATCTCAACTGTACCTGAACAAATGATTCGATCCCTGTATTAGAGACTACAAACAAATGAGCGAAGGAAGGAATTTTTAAAAAATAATAGAAGCAGAAGAGCTTCGTTAACGAAGCATCTTTGACAAGTTGTTCAATCTAAACTCCCCGTCTGATTGTCGAGATGTATGAAAACAAGACGAATGTGTTTTGTGTTACAAATGCAGATTCAAGGCAACACAAACAAGCCCTCGAATCAACATCCCTCAGGCAAAGCTCGCTGATATTTACCTGCGCTTATCTCAGGGGTGTGGAAGCGGACCGTGGGAACGGTACAGTCTGAAAAATCAACCTCTCACTCACATCTTTTCCCTCTTCCCCCCTCTGCTCTAACGGTGATGGACAAGTCCTCGTGAAAGAAGCTGCCAGTTAATAAGTAGCTGTCACTCATAATGAAGCAGTTCACAGCATCTACCAGGGAATTATGATCCAATGAGGTTCTGCAGCTTAAAACCTGAGTGTAGACAATTTAATCAGACGACTTCAACGTTCAGAAAATGAAGCAATGTGTCTTGGAAGGCTTCACACTGGTGCAATTGCCTCGTGACACAAAGATGAGGAATGAAAGGGCTTTTGCAGCCCGGCAAATGCATGCATGTGTTATCTGTATATTAGTCAGGCTTAAAGCTGAGATGACAAAATTCTCTGCTCCAAAGCTGTGATAGCTCTGTTATTCTCGATGTGGCTCTTCAGTATCTCTGTCGCCGGGGCTTGTGTTATATTTATTGCGGGATATTTATTTCAGGCTTATGGTGGCTGATAAAAGCCAAGTCAAGCAGATCAGAAATTCAATTTACTGCTGAAACACTTGGGTTGATCAACAGGAAGCACAAATGAGGACAGAGAGATAGACTCGCATACGTTTGTCTGACTGAAAAAAGTGTGCAACAGACAAAAGAGGATTATTCTGATGACAGCCAGACTGTTTGCCTGTCCTTGTCGAGCAGAGCGCGTACACAAACAAAAACACTGGTACACTAATAATGGCACGAGGTCCAAACAAATAGCATAGATGTTAACGTAGCGGCGTTTTCAGCTGCTGATGCATCAAATGCTCGCTAAGCACCGGCCGTTAAAGCGTCGCTCTCAGCTGGAGCTGCTTCAGCAAAAAGGAAACGTGGTGGAACAAGATGACGGTGAAGTTTCAGCGATGAAGTACGCAAGGACCGGAGTAAACGCCGACATGCGTGCAACATCGAAATGGATTTCAGTTCCCATTAAGCAGTGACATTTTGCAATGTTAGTCCTGCTATCGCAAAGCCTTTGTCAATTAACTCGAATGTGGAGAAGATGCTTTGGAAGGTGTGGGTCGTGACTTTTACTTTTACCATGCCTGTGCAACACATTCATTGGGTTTTATTACAGAGAAGCTTTTTTTTACGGCTTATGACCCGACTTACCTACCTGGCCAACAGCTGTCGCTGTGAAAATGCACCCTCCATTTGTGTAATATGCACTTTTCTTTCCCCGTCTGTGGATGTGGGAGAGAGAGAGATAGAGAGAAGGGACTTGGAAAAAAAAAAGCAAACTTGATTTGGATGGGAAGATCAGCTGACAGCATGTGTGTGTGTGTGGTAAAGTATTCCTATACTTTGGAATGGCCGCCATTTGGAAGCATAAGAGAGAAGATGGGAGATGAAGAGGGAGGGGTGAAAAAATGGGGGGAAAAATATGCTCATAGAATGAGCTAACACCTCTATTTTCCTCCGGTCCCACAAATCCATTCAAATCGATTCCCTCTCAGAAGTAAGAGGCCATTTCTCATCTGCACGACAGCTGCATCTGCACATACACAACACTATACTCACATGTGCACACACACACACACACACACACAAAAAAAGCACTATGCACTCCAAACGTACAAAGCAAGCACAGCTAACAAGTGTCGCCATGGGAATTTCTCTTACTGAGTTAATAGGATATATGACAACACCCAAGTGATGTTATTATGCAGTCTGGACCCACACACACACAGATAGAGACACACAATTGCCTGTTTTGGCTTGATATTGATACGGCACTCACATACACATTTTCTGGACACGCGCGTGTAGCAATGCTGCATTCAGCTAACTGAAGATGCTCTTGTTAAAAGAACACTGTGATTTAAGCCAAACAAAAAAAAAAAACACACACATCATACCCTCACCCTAATTGGACAAAATCTGATTTAAACTCTGATCATTCACTCTGATTTGTTGTTTTGACATGAGTAGGGAGTGTGTGTGTGTGTGTGTGTGTGTGTGTGTGTGTGTGTGTGTGTGTGTGTGTGTGTGTGTGTGTGTGTGTGTGTGTGTGTGTGTGTGTGTAAGATGATACCGCCTGGGGGAGACAACAACAAGGATGAATAAATAATGTTCTTTGATCAAAATACCACCGCACACATACACACAAACATTTGCAACACTGGCAGCAAGTGTGTGGTTAAGAAAAAAAAAAATTCTACCACTTTACACGTAAACAAAGCATTGATGATCCTGGGATTTATTAACAAATGATACCTTTATGGATCAATACATTAGATACATGCAATTGAAGCATGATGGTATGTTTGTACAGGATACTGAGCACTTTGGTCCCCACTAAAGTGTATCAGTGCGTAAGGAGGAGAGGACAGCACTCAAACACACACTTAAGTGGAGACCAAATCGGTGGATGTGTAAGGTTGTAACCACCGACTGCCGTTAGCCACCTGCTAAATCAATTTAATTCATAAAAATACCCATCAGAAAACTACAGTGAGCCAGGCACAGCTGCAAATGCTAAGGAGAGGCCATACTTCTGTTTCCCCCCCATCATCCTATAAAGTCTTTTACAGCTCCAAGAACACACCAATGTGAAAAATCCAGAGATTGAACCACCACATTTATGCTCACTGAACAGTATCCCCCCGCCAGCAGCCACCCAACAAATAATAGCAGCATGATATATTAGACTACAGATTCCTGGGATTTCTGCACTTCTAATGTTTTGCTGTGGCCGCCCATCCCGACTACAGCTCTGCTGGAGGACTCTTCCGGTTATTTTCTCTCTCCACTAAGTGATGATATTGATATTATGACGATGTATGCTATGATTTGGTTCAAAGTGAAACTGAACTGTTTGTTATTTTTATTATTTGGGTTTGCCTTCAATACCCATACACATAAAATACAAAATGCACCCAGCATCTGACACAGTAGTCATTCATTTGTTTTAACTGCTGAATAATTGCGATAATTAGTGCCATTATTTTTTGAAGCATCTCAAGGGCGCCGTGTGTGTGGGTGTGTGTATCTGCAGTCTTACACTGCTGAGACACATTTAAGAGCATCACATTCATTTTTCGTAATTATTTTGTTCTAAAATGTTGTTTTTTCAAAAGCAAAGAGTTTGTTTTTCTTCAGGAAGCAAAACGGAGAATTCCAACAACTTGACAACTTTGTGGACTGGTGGGATGCACACCTACTTCAAATAAATACAAGCGAGACTGTTGAAATGCTGTCAGGCCCTGTGGCCAGTCATGGTCATGACATTAAAGAGGTGGAATCCCTTAAATATCTGGAGGTCTACATGGACGGAGATTTGAGCTGGTGCACACGTGTGGCCAGTGTTTGCTCCAGAATCCATCAACGTCTTCATTTCCAGCACATATTTAGGGTGTTTGGTGTTTCATTTTCTACAGGACAACTATACAATCAGTCAGTTATGGCATCACCAGTTGGTTCGGTAATCTTGCTGATAAACGAAAATCTCCTAAATCTCTCTAAATGAAAAAAGACAGCAGGCAAGATTATAGGGACACCGGCTTCTCTTAACCTGCAAGAGTTTTTTGAAAAGGCTACAATCCGACAGGCGAGGAGCATCTTAGCCAATTGCACGCATGTGTTGTATCCTGAATTAGGCTCTGAAAGGAGATACAGGGTTCCCCCGTGCAGAAGTAACAGGTACAAACACTCTTTTATCCCTTTTTCTGTTAAATTCTTGTATACTTGCACATGGAGTTGCTATGTGCACAGCTCATAATGAGGAACTGTATAATCCGCACTATGAGCACTTGTCTTTTTGTCAACCTCAAATATTGTGTTGTCCGTTTTTATTGTGCTTTTTTTAGTTTTTTGCTCCAAGTTTTGTTATACTTGTTTTCTATTGTTATTCTGTGCAGTGTTGCCCTTCGACCGAGCCAAATTTCTCCCAAAGGAGATGAATACAATTACCTTGAACCTCCATATCTCCCCGTTGCTGTTCTTAACACATCAGGGGGCATGGAAAAGTAAGAAAAAAGAGAAACTTCTGCAGCAGAGAGCCTTGGACTGGACACGTCAGTTTAGTGCAAACAGACTGGAGAAGCCCAGAGTG
Source organism: Microchirus variegatus (assembly GCF_963457635.1). Classification (NCBI taxonomy): domain Eukaryota; kingdom Metazoa; phylum Chordata; class Actinopteri; order Pleuronectiformes; family Soleidae; genus Microchirus; species Microchirus variegatus. The sequence continues at coordinate 11,109,044 of NC_139811.1, forward strand.
AATGGTTCGAGTTTGTGGCCAACATGATACAGACGCCATTACTGACCTGCGAGAAAGTCAATAACCATTTAGCGTGAGAATTACATGAAGCCAATCAACAAGCCGGGCCAGACATCCGCCCACCCTATTACACCAGATGAGGGAACGAGAGCGAGCACAATGAGCGATGAAGCCAAAACTTCATCTCAACTCTTCGCAGATTGAGGGAGCTGCCAAAGCGCTACCTCGAGCTGAATTGCATCAAATGCGGAAAGAGAAAACTTTCTTTCCATAATCAATAATGCATTATTTTTGATGCATAATTCAACAAAAGGACGAGCGATGTATGGAAGGGACTAACGCAGCAAAGTTGATCTAATTAACAATTAAGAATGCAAGACAGAAAAGAAGGATATGGAGATGGGTGGAGGGGACACCACCAGACGAAAGGCGAAAAACATAAAAGAAAAAAAACAGCAGAGAGAGGAGGAGGCTTCTTCTTTTTAAAGGGGGAGGCTCTTGGATAGTATTCTCTAGAGGTTCACGTGGATGCGGTTTTGACTGCAAGTCATCAGCACCGAGAGATTTGGCCTCAAAGCGACAGGCAAAGGAAACGCACACATAGTGCTCGCAAAAGCATTAAAGCATATATGCGGTATATGTGCGGAAAATTCCACACACGTCCGTGTGCACGCGAGTAAGAAGGCATGAATAGACAAATACGCCGAGAGTCTTACAAGGCGTTATCATTGGAGGCAAGCTTCTGCTCATATTTCACATGGGGATTAGCAAAAATCTGCATAGAACAAGGCGGTAGAGAGACTCTGCTACTTACACTTCAGAGGATAACCATATAAACATTAACCAACAGAGGGTGAAGAGTTATATAAACTTTCAAAGGAGGGTAAAAAAAAAAAAAGGACTATGTAAACTCTGCAAGGAGAGGATACAACGCATGACACTCCACGAGAATCCTAATCCTCATTTTGTTAACGCACTGTGACGATTAGGAACCACGTTCCAGTGTTGTGTTTTAGATAGTGACATATATTATACACTTGGTCTTGTATAATGAACTGCGCAGAAACAGAAGATGGTAGACAGGTTTTGATGTGTAGAAAATCTATATGACTATGTAGAATATTGTGCTAAAAGGCTAATTATGCAATAAATCAGTAAGCAAGGGTGCATCTACAGATTTATTGTCCATATATTGGGTTCAATTTAATTGATCAATAATAACAATAATCAGCTGTATTTCAAGATTACGTTCAAGCACTGCAAAAGGTTGGTTTTAAACAAACCATGGCAATAAATATGTCAAGTGTCAAGCTTTGCATCTCTTAAGGAGGGTTCAGTGGAAACAACTTCACACATTTGACGCAAGAGAGAGAGAGGACTGAGAGGTTAGAAACGTTTCCTCGGCCTGTAGCTGTGGAGTCGGTGAGGAAGGTGAGAGACGGATGCACATGTGCTTTAGCGTGTGGATTTGATCCTAGTAGAGGAAGACAGATGTGAGGTAAGATGCAAAAACTGTGACGAAACGAGACCAAGTGGCGGGTCGAGCCCTTTAAAGTGGATTATTTTCCCCTCATCTGTTCCTGCAGAGGAAACACGCCTGCTGTCAAGAAGCTGAATCACTAGTGCTTCGGTGACGCGCGCTGACAGAGGGAACGAGGTTCATGCGAGTGTGTGTGTGTGTGCAAAAATTGAGGATGTGAGGCAGGTGCCAATCACAATGTTCTCTAACTCTCCACCACTCATTCTTTGCCTCACCTCTTTCCATTCACCGTATCTGTTTCTGCTCCATTTCCAACAATCAAATTCTTCCTCCTTTCTTGCCCTTTCCTCCACCACCTATGCCCTTCTCTTCCCTCCTCTGCACCTTTTCACAGGGTGATATAGATATATATATATATATATATGTATATATAGCATTACAGGTTCAATACAGTTTAAAACCTTTATGCATTCACTGTTAACAGATGAATAAAAATCACTCAGAGGGTCTACACACCAACCCCCCTGCACTGAGAGTTGACAGACGTGGGCCAAAGGGTGGAACTTGGTAGGAAATGTGCAGGACTACTTAGGAGAGGGTTTACTTTGTGGCATTAAAAAAAGGGGGGGGGGGGAAGGAGGCTATTCACCAGTGTGACTGGAGCTTAAGATTCTCTTACACTGGCCTCTAGGTAAAAAGAGGCTTATAGAAAAATGAATTTCCCACAAGAAACTGTGGACAAATTTTAGGATAGAGTGTGGGTCAGGGTCATATTTACCACTGCTGCTTTGCATTTCCACATGTGCATGCAAGCTCACGATTTTCATTAATACGTAAACAAGGGTCCACATTAGTGTTCCATGCATGCATGCTCAATCTCATATTCAATTCCAGTAGCAGCCAATTCTCACCAGGAAATTGCCCTCATTTGCGTTTCCTTGTATCCCTGATTTGTACGTGTGTGTGTGTGTGTGTGTGGGCACTAGCGGGTACTGGACCTCCTTATAGAACCATAAGCAAGTTACCATGGTTACTATCATTTTTAAGAGCACACCACAAACTAGACTGGAAAGTGTTGTGCTGCAGGAATTGTGCGTATTCAGCACATACGATCCATGTGGAGTCAACCTGGAGGCGTCCGCGGCTTTGTCTGCTTCAGGTTTGTGCAGAGCAACCCGGAAATTGGCGGATGATGACATTTACGCCATGTCGCAGAAAGTATGACCCGGCCCTAACTCCATTAATGCCACAGGAGAAAAGAACAACCAATGCTGGTTTCATTCATTTCCACTACGATACTGTATCATATGTATAGCATGTTAAAGACTACTCTGGCTAACACGGTGTCTGGTGATCTGTTTTGATCTTCTGTGCCTCTGAATCCCAGCAGCTAAGTGCTCCACACTATCCGGTGCTGTGCATCTATTCTTACTTCAAGTTCAAAGTGATTGGCAGGCGAGAGAAACCCCCATTCGAGTGTGAAACACAAACACAAACCGTGCACTTTCTAAAAAGGAATCCCCGCAATGAAAGGTTCCTTGATGTTAGTTGACCGTATGCGGCCAGATTGTGAAAAACACCCGCTCCTTTAATATTTCCCGCTGTCTCCTCCTCGCCCTGCTCTCCTCACGTCACTCCTCTTCTACACCTGTACTCCTCCAACAACACAACTCAGCAGGTGTATCTCGAACCCTGCTTTACCGCCACCGCATTATCTCTTCCCACCAAAGCCACCCTGCCGCCTTTCTGTTTTCCTTCTCTAGACACCAGCAGCTGCACTGATACGGTATCTGTAAGGTGCAACAGACACGCACATTCAGTCTCTTAGCGCGATAAGATGTAATCATTTTAGAGGCTGCAGACAGAAGGAGCAGCTAAATGTGTCGATGTTGACAAGTGGGCGCGGGCTTTACAGAGCCACGACTTTTTTGGCAAAATGTTCCAAACCGAAGCAATCGATAACAACGAGAGAAATCTCCAACAAGGCCGCTCACTTTCCCACATCGTCAATATATACTAGAGGTGGGCAAGATACATCGTCTACGATAATATCATGGTTGTTGTTTAAAAGACATTTACATTACAGAGTATTTAAATGGCTTCGTAAAAATCCACACATTCTATGAATGGGCAGAATTCAGTGTCACATGACCACGAGTGGGCCTACATAATCACATGACCTCTCGCTCGCTGTCCTCAAACATTGTGATATAAGCATCAATTACGGACTCAAACAATTAAAAAGGAATCGATATACTATCTTTTTTACATGCTCCTATCTTGCAAGGTGAATCCAGATCTCTGTCAAAATCAAATCCTTTTTTTATTAGGCCACAACCATCCCCAGAACGTTTTAATCAAAAACTGTCATTCATTCTTATGCTGCTCACAAACAGACAAGTGCTGCTGAAAACTCTATGAATCTCTTCACCCAATGAGTCTCTGCACAAATTGATCCGTTCATCATCAACAACATCCATGCAGTCATTCTTGCATAAAGTCATCCATCCACCCCCATGCACTCCCACATACCTTATCAGCCATGATCATGGAAGACCCTCCATGGATGCCAAGGATGGGTATCAGCGTCTGCGAGGAAATAAAATCCAAAATCTGGGCGACGGCCTCCTGGTCGGTGCCGTCCCCAAACACCACGCCGTGGATCTTGGTCCCGGACATCAGGTCGCACATGTGAGTGATGATGCTCTTCGGGTCGGTCTCGTTGATCAGCAGCGTGACCACGTTGACGTCGATGGGGTCCTCCTTGCTCCACAGCGCCCGGATGTCCCGGTCTGAGATGTAGCGCGTGTGTCCCAGGATCACTGCAATGTTCAGGACGGGAACTTTTTCCGAGGCGCCGCCCGTTCGCTTTTGGGCGACCGCGGGGTCCGCTATCATCGTCACCACCACCAGCAGAGCCAAGGGGAGCAGTGCATTTTTACTGCCACTGCCGCTGCCGCTGCTGCTCCAGCTGCTCCTTCTGCTCCTCCTCTTACTCCTTTTGCTGCTGAGGGACATACTGCCAAACCACTTCATCCCCTGCGTGGACAAAATGATGTCGAGATACAGAAGCGATGAAGAGAGATCAAAAACAGAGGGGGTGAGGGAAGGAGAAATGTGGAAAGATGATGGCAGTGAGAGAGAGAGAGAGAGAGAGAAACAGGGAGACAAGAGAGATAAATAGTTAATGCGCAACTCTTTTCAGCTGAGAATTTCAGGTAGCATCTTTTTTTATTCACCTTCTTCTCTGAAACGATATTAAACACATAAACCCTGCGGGGAGGGGGATGGCCTTGAGAGGAAGTTGCGGAGGGTTGACAGAGAGAAAAGGTGATGAACAAGTCTTTATTTTGTGGTCACGACTGAAAAGATCACATGATTCAGGAACAAGCTGTGCTTTGCAGCGGGCAGAGAGAGATTTGCAATTTACAAGTGTACTAATATAACACTGCACATACAGAATGGATTGATGTACAACTCATGAGGAGCCTGCTGGGTCTGACAGTGTGTGCAGGCGCTTGTGTAAACATCAGAATGCTCAAATTGTCACTAAGAGATTATTCGTTTTCGCATTAAGTTTAAAGCACTGGTGTGTTTTCATACAGTAAGAGAGACTGTTTTTTATACATAACCAATATTTCAAATGTAGACCAGAACATTGTGTTCTCATTGCATTAAATCTATGAAAATAGGTTAAGATGTCATAGTGGTGTTGGTAAATACTACAAAAATGAATTTAAAGGTGCCATATGTAAGAATGTGGCCAAAAACAGTTACTACATTCAAATTCAAAATACTGAGGTCATTTTTGACGCAACTGGCAACCCGTAGTTGCTCTGCAACTGAGACTCTACTGACTGCAATGATTGGTAGACGGCGGTAGGTGGCGCCACATGCCAAAACATGATTTCAAAACATAAACATGATTTGCAGTCTGCAAAATATTTTTTATGCAAATATTTTGTCTGTACTGTTGTTGTTGGTGAGTTCAGTTTGTTATATGAACATTATTCCTGAGTCTCTGTGACATATTAGGAGGATTTTATGGCCAGTTGCTTTAGATTTATTACATAATGCACCTTTAAATTCCTCATATTGGGGATACATAGGGAAAAATATGATGCAACCACAAAATAAAAGAATAACTAAATAATGTGTTTAATAACTTCGGTCTCATTTGTAGAGCATTTATTAAACCAAACTCTCCCGGTTCATTTTCTATCCTAAGAAATAAGTCAGGTACAAATTACATTAATGCTGAAAAGAAGTGATTTATATAAAATAGGCTGCTGTGAATAACCTGGGATGCTCTAGAGCACTGTCTATCATTTTTGAAGTAGCACTTATAGGCACAGACAGAGAGGCGGATGCTTTGGGGATTGAATTAGGGAGCGAAAGATTCTTAATAGAAAGAAATGTTGCTTTTGTATATTTGAGAATATCCATAAGTGTGACAGGACCATGAAAACACTCACTGGCCTCTCAAACCCAATACCCAGAGAGCATGAAACATGGAGTGAGCGTGCGCCTACGTTTATCATCATAGTATAAGACATATGAGCAGGTGTGCTGAACAGCAGAGCGTGAACGCAACCAGAAAGGGCATAAAACATATGGTCACATAATGTGTCCATGTGCACGGTTGAAGATTTATAGATTCAGTGATGGGGGCCACATGTTTTGTGTGTGTGTGTGTGTGTGTGTGTGTGTGTGTGTGTGTGTGTGTGTGTGTGTGTGTGTTTTGTTTGCATCAGAGGCAGAGCCTGATTCCGGCAGATGATTGATTCACGGGAGCCGTCTATTATCGGTGCCACTGATGGAAGCGGGACGTCGCGAGATCAGAAGAAACTTGTCTCATTTATAAAAGCATTTCCTAAAAACAGGTAACACATCCACTTGTACTGTGATTACACTAGATTTCAGAAGTGACATCTAGAATTGAGTCATTTTTGGCACATTTGTGAATGCAGGTCAGACACTGAATATGCTTTAGGAGATTTTTTATAATTGCACGCCAGGGAATTGTTTTGCTTTTCTTCTGTTTTCTCATGATGGAATGAATGACAATAGTATTTCTACGCGGGTTCTCCAGTTTCCTGGGACAGTACAAAGACATGCAAGAGGTTAATTAACACTCTAAATTGCCTGTAGGTGTGAATTAAAGGTGCCATATGTAAGAATGTGGCCAAAAACAGTTACTACATTCAAATTCAAAATACCGAGGTCTTTTAGGTTTCGTTTTCTGACGTAACTGGCAACCCATGGTTGCTCGGCAGCTGATACTCTATTGACTGCAATGATTGGTAGACGGCGGTAGGTGGCGCCACATGCCAAAAACATAAACATGATTTGCAGTCTGCAAAATTTTTGTTTTAATGCAAATATTTTGGCTGTACTGTTGTCGTTGGTGAGTTCAGTTTCTTATATGAACATTATTCCTGAGTCTCTGTGACATATTAGGAGGATTTTATGGCCAGTTGCTTTAGATTTATTACATAATGCACCTTTAATGTTTGTTTCATCTGTGTGTTGACCCTGCAATGGACTGGCGCCCCGTGCAGGGTGTGACCCCGCCTTTCACCCGTGTGTCAGCTGTGATTGGCTCCAGTGACCCTCATGTGGAGGATAAAGAAGTAGACAATGGATGGATGTATCTAACAAGTGTGCAAGAACTACATCTTACATGTTAACCTCTAACCTTATTCAAAGGATCCTTATCAGAAAGCTTTGGTGAGTACTACATGTATTCTTTTTTGAAGTTTTCCATTATTAAGACACTCAGAAAAGCCTTAAAACTGTAGCTGGATCGCCTGTTCATCAGCACGATTAAATTTTAGATCATTTTCTGGAATAACTTGCGAATCTGTAATGAAATTGAGACTCCGGTGAAACACTCTATTGTGAGCAGATTAATGCATGAGCACTCAACCTGTGTCCTGACGCATTTTAAGTGAGCAAAGGAAGGACTGCTCTGGCTTAAACTAAGCATAAACAGCATTAGACCTGTGAATGAATCATTCAAATCTCAGGCCATTCACTGCAGAGAGAGAGCACCGACGCCAATTGGATTGCAATTGTCTCCGTCAGAACGTCCACATCTTCCTTTTCCCAAAAAGCTGTGGGATTACACAAAGGCTTGATCTGACAGCTCATGAATCATTTAATTCTACATCATTTGATATCTATTTCTCAGCGGAACAATTAAACACTACTTTTATAAAAATGATTTTTGTCAATAAAAATGCAGTGTTTATCTATTTTTAAATGGATTTCAAAGCTAAGATAACATTTCCAAGCTTCACCACATATCTCCACACTGGTGCAGGGATTTTAACCAGCAGCTCTGCAGGAAACTCACTAATCACAAAACTAGAGAAGAGCAGCCACGCCGCTGGTTTCTATTCAAGCTCTCACCTGAGTGCACAAAAGCAGACAAAAGGAAATTAAACCCAAGGTTTTCCAGCTGAAGATCCATCATAACTGCTGGTCTTTACACATGCTGCATGTTGCCTTTCGCAGATCTCAACGGAGCCTTCCAGATGCCATGTGTAACATTTAGGAGGCTTTAAAGGGCTTTGCTTTAGCAAAGCTATCTTGCGCCGCCGTGTTTCTGCGGCATGCCTGAACAGACAAAACCAGCCAGAACGTGCATTTCATGCTTTTAAAGCGCAAGTTTACAACTAAAGAAGAACAGTTCACCCACACAGACCGACGAAGGAGGAGGAGGAAACAGCAGAGAGAGTGGGAAAGTGGAAGACTGGACACAATGTGTGACATTTGTGACATTCATATTCGTATCCATACCCTATTGAGTGTTTTTTTAAGCTTCTTACATGTGAATATTGTATGGTTTCTTTGCTCCATATAACAATTAAATAATTAAAGGTGCATTATGTAATAAATGTAAAGCAACTGGCCATAAAATCCTCCTAATATGTCACAGAGACTCAGGAATAATGTTCATATAACAAACTGAACTCACCAACAACAACAGTACAGCCAAAATATTTGATTTAAAAGAAATCTTTTGCAGACTGCAAATCATGTTTATGTTTTGAAATCATGTTTTGGCATGTGTCGCCACCTACCGCCGTCTACCAATCATTGCAGTCGGTAGAGTCTCAGCTGCCAAGCAACCACGGGGTTGTCAGTTACATCAAAAAACTAAAACTAAAAGACCTCGGTATTTTGAATTTAGTAACAGTTTTTGGCCACATTCTTACATATGGCACCTTTAAAGACTGAGTCATATAGGGTTGATGGACATAACTAGGCATTCAAGACCTCATCATTGTAAGGACCAAACAAGTACTTGATTTATCAACCGCTAGCTCTAATCTCGCCATTAAGTGTCGCTAATTCTTACACTTTATCTTTATCTGCTTTTCATTAGCAGTGTCTGAAGGTTGAGGAAGACGTAAGATTTTACACACTGTTTTTGCAAAATCAAGGCTATGAAAAAAGAATATTCCACAATGCAACAATTGTGTGAGACAAAAGTCCTTCCTCACATACTGTACATACACACACACTGTCCACACAGGAACTCAGGGACATGTTTCTCTATGTTGCATAATCCTGTTCTCATGAATACTATTCAAACCAAGGGTGACAGAAAGCGACTGCTTCATTTCAGGACATGCTGTACTCACCTAAGGAAAAACAAAAAAAACTTGTACACCTACAGTGTGTCGCAAAACCAACTTTATATGAAGGGTCAAACTGCTGCCACTTTTGGCATATTAGGGTATTTATAGTAACGGGAACATCTATTGACAAGATTATCTTTCAGTTGAAAATGAGGCGTGTGGACGTTTTTTTTTTGTTGATATTTCTTGTCTCAAACCTCTTCACAGGTGGATTTGTAGGGAGAGAAGGATGATGGGAGAACTGTACAGAAAAGCACGACAACGGAGAGATAAAGAGTAAAAACAAAGGGGACGAAAAAGGGAGAGAGGGAGAGAGAGAGGGAGAAAGAGAGCATCTCCAGCCAAATTGGACTGGGGCAGTTTGTCGTCACACAAAGGCTAATGTTTCCTGGCACCACAACAGTAAAGGATGTTTGGCAGGCACGGCCATACAACTGGCTATCTTTCACTCACACACACACACACACACACACACACACACAGACTCAAATTTCCTCATGCTTCACATGTAGCACAAAATTGAAATTCTCTGTATATGTAACTACGGACTAAAAAAAAACTAGGTTTCCCTCTTAGTGATCAGTGAACAACAAACAAACAAACACACACACACGTGTTTCCATTACTTCAGAGGACGCTACAATGACTTGCATTCTATTTAATGTAATTAATCTAAGTATTTATAACTACCTTAAACATTAACCTTACCTTAAAGCAGCGTGTATCATTCAATACGAAGGCAGTGTTTCCCAAATCCTCGCTCCTGCCTCCTCCTCACAACACACCTGATTCAAACGAGCCATTCATCTGAATCAGGTGTTGCAGCAGGGTGTCACCAAGGACCAGGATTGGGGGAAAACACCGCCTTAAAACAGTAATGATATATGATGGGGACGTGCTTTTCATCTAAATAAGATATAGAATTAATCCATTTTACACACACTCTCTTGTGCAAAAGCCTAAATCCTTCCCTCTTGACCATGGGCTGCCCAGGTAACTCCACATGCTGTCACTGCATCAACTGATTAAAGTCCCAAATATACGCATATTGCAGTTGTTGGGGACCCTAAATGAGTTTGGACTTCACACAAAGACAGAGAGCGAGAGCAGTGAAGCCTCTCTTGCCGTTACCATTATCCAACGATTCCCTTGTGGCCTCACTGCCACAGAAGCCCGCACGTCTGGCCCACACACACACACACAACTAGGTTTCACGTGCATCAATAATGCAGCCGCATTATCTTTACATGACGATTAATATGATTGCATTTACCGCCGCAGTCAGAATTCTTCTTAACCTCCGTCTGCCTAAATGGCATTAAAATTAGATTCCCATACTGTACACACTCTTTGAACATGATTTATTCACAAAGTAAGTTTGATACGGAGAATGAGAAGTGTGTGTGTGTGTGTGTGTTGTATTATGCCACGGCCCAGAGCATACATGTGTGTGTTTTTTCCTTCCCCTTTATATTGTATGTATTGTTCTCCATATCGCACTGTCTCCTCCATTTATTTACATTTCATTCTACTATCTTCCAGCTGCTCTCTTTTATATGATACCGACTAAAGCCCAATTTATACTCCTGCGTAAAGTGCTCTACGTAGGTTACGCAGAGCGCTCTGCGTCGTCTCCGACTGCACGAAATATTTTTTTAAGTGTCCGTCACTCCGTCAAGGGACAAGAGCAAGAGCTGCGATTGGTCCTCAGGACAGGCCGAGATAACGCTGCTCTGTGGCGGCCACAGTGCGCACCGAGCGTCCACAGAGGCGGAGCTGATCACCGCCGACAAAGTCGCTGCCAAACTATAAATATAAATATGTCATATCTTAATACACACAGCAAATGTTTAGACTCTAAATGGCCAATTTCTCGCCTCGAAATATCTTAAAACTGTGTTCCGGGGCACAGAAAAGTGAGAAACGGACGCCATTGCTCACTGTAGCCAAAAGCACAACAACCTTGCGCAGCGACCCCTACTGATCGGGCGGGAAATTGCAGTGCGTATGCGTCACCACAACGGAGAAGTATGAAGGCTCGAGGGGTCTCCGTGGTTACGCAGTCTGAGAAGTATAATGTGGCCTTAAAGGGCTTGTTATTTCTTCATTTGTTCAGGTTTAAGGGTAATGCAGCAACAGTTCACAAATGCACCACCAGGCTACAAATTGTGTGGGGGGAAAAAAAAATGAAAATCTGCATTAGCCATTTCATAAGCAGCGGGGTTTTGTTCTCCGAGCTTGTGTCTCATGAGGAAAAAGTGATGAGGATAAAGAGAAGCTCTTAACCGCACACCTGGTAAGCAGCAACAATAACAAAGACCCAACAAGCAGCTTCGACAGTATAGTGCTGACTGTAGCCATGTTTCAAGTCCCACACTCTCTCCCCATGGCCACAGAAATGCTGAAGCCCCATGTTTTTTCTTTCTTTTATTTTTTTCTCTCCTTACATAATCCCATCTCCAAACATCACTCTCAGGTCTGTATCTCTGCATCAGCAAGTCCAAACAATTATTTCCTTCTTCACTTCTCTCATCTTCACATTGTCAGCTGTTCCTCCTCCTCCTCCTCCTTCCCCTCGGCACACTTTGACAACACGTAGGTGACGATTTCGCTCCGCCGCTACTTTCGCACGTCATCGTGTTCGTGCGTTCCTTCCTTCCTTCCTTGACTTTTTCGTCTCCCTGCTCCTGCATTTCAGTCAGAGTGTGACCAATTACACAAAGTCTACATACACGACAAAAAAAAACAACGACTAAATGTGAAAATAACTGAGCTGTGTGTCTTTCTTCCTCCTCTCAGGCATCCATCTATCCATCCTTTTCTATGCAACGGATTTTTAATTCCGACACCACGCCAAGACACCAAGAAAAGAGAATTTATAGCATATGCAAATATGTTCCGCCGATGTTAGGACTTGTCTGCAGGCATTTGCATACAAAGTAATAAAGGAGTTTTATTCAAGAGAATATATAATGGTTTAAATTTAGCCGAAAAAATTAGTTTGATGTAAAAAAAAATAAGCGTTTTTTTCTCTCCTCCTGATGCATTCTCTATTCAACAACAGTTTGTCTACATCCGGAAAAGTCGTACTAAGTGAACGCGACAGATGCTCCATCAAAACCTGATAAAAAAAACCTTACATTTATCCCAGGGCCAAAGCCATCCTACACGGATTTGTGATCAAATCTGAAGCACTACAGCAAATACCGTGTCGGTCCACAGTGTTTGCCTAAATTAAAGGGGCACTCCGCTGATTTTACACAGCAAGATCAGGCCATTAGTCATGGAGAGTTAAACACAACCCACAGTAACAGTTCCACGTCCCCAGTGGCTCTAAAGGAGAATTCAAGTGTGTGAGGGAAAATAACCACAGTGATTTAATATGGGGCGGATTGTTTTGGACTGGACTGTATGATTACAACTTTGCGAAAGAAAAGCTTATACACGATATACGAACTGGCACCGCAGCTAAAACACGGACACATTTCATAGATCTGAGGCAAAACAATTATATTAATTATGTGTTATAGCGATACAGAGCGAGCCTGTGTTATATAAATATTGAAGGGCAAATTGCAATCACAGTATATAGTTGTTGAACTACTGCCAAGCCCTATGAGGAAACACAGCATTTGTTCTTCTCGAAGTTGGACTCACAAGGACGAAAAAAGTTAAGGCATATTTCCCCCCCCCCAAACTTCGTCGTACTGTAGTATCCCCCGAACGCAAAAAAAACTACACTCCTCCATTTCTGCTAACATCCCTCTCCTTTGTCACCTCACTGCTCTATCCATTTTCTTCCAGCCGTTCCCTCCATGTCTCTCTGGCCCATGCCATCTGGTGTGTGTGTGTGTGTGTGTGCCCTGACGTGTGCATGAGCGCCCATGAGAAGCTCAGTGGAAGTAATCGTCTGTTACCATTCGGGCTTCAACATGTTGTCTGTCCACTACGCGTACATCTTTCGCTCCCGAAAATGAAAGAAAAGAAGTGAAATCACGACCCACGTCTGCATGTTGCACTGGGAGATTTCACCCTCCGAGCTCTCTGCGCTCCTTTGTCTTCACCTCTTTTGGTGCATCACTCACTTTCTGCACGATTAGCATGCAGGAGGCCCATATCAGACTCTCTTTCTGAATTTTAATTTGCTTTACGGGAATGTAAATACTCGTTTGTTGCCAAGGCATACAGTGTGAAGTAATGATGATGAATAGAGGAATATTAGTTATGAAAACAATTGATTTAGTGATTCAGAGTTGTCATATCGTGGTTTGTCAGGGGTTTTCTGCCAGACCTGCAGTGTTTGTGCCGTTGCCCAAAGGGACTCTTTTTCTCTGAAGCCCAGTCAGAGTTGTCGGAGGTTTTTATTTCAAGGTCCACAAACAGCGTTGATGAATTTAAAAGACAATGGGGAGCTGCTTGCTTTGCTCTCCTGCAAAGCCTGATGACAATTTGAATTGCTGTGAATGAATAGAACTTTGAGGCTGTGGTCCTCTAAAGCTGCGATCCCGATCCTCGTCTTCTTGACTCTGCAGTTTCTCATCTCATCTTCTCATGAGCAATAATGCATGTAACAGAAATCTTCTGTCAGGAATGCACAAAGACACACATGCACAGTCTAGTTTAGTAAAAAAAAAACCTATGAGATGGAACTCAATCTACATTTGGGGGGGTTAATATGTCATTTCCTGTTGCTTCCATACAAATATGGATTGCCCCTCCATGGACTGAGGTTGACGCCTTTACAGAGAGAGAGGGAGAGAGAGATTCTCTGATAGGAAAACTGCGTTTCAACAACGTGACTTAGTCCTAAGAACGGGGGTGTAAATTAATTTGGATCTCCCTATTATTACGTTCAACACAGCCAACACAATACAAGTACGACCCCTGTTGGTGCAACACAGACCTGAATCCTCCGCCAGTGGCCAAGACACGTCTAACATGATACATTCCTTCTTCTTCTTCTTTTAAGGCAAAGCCTGTGTTCACTTTTTGGAAGCTGTCATAGACAAAAAAAAAAAAAGAAGCGTTTTTTTTCAGTTACCAAAAAAAACCATAATGGTGTGTTCTATAAGATCTCCATAACACTGCTTGTTCGTCCTGGTGTGGGATGGAGAGGAGCTGGAAGTTGTGCCAGCCCAAAAAAAAAGAAAAAAAAAAAAAAAACCCGCATTGTGTTGACCAACATCTGGATCACATCACAGTGAAAGCACGGCCATTTATTATAGATTACCTATATGTCGTATACGCTCCACTGTGGTCCTCTCTGTTGGGAGGGGGGGGGGAGAAGAAACGCAGCGTTTATGGCTTCATTGGCGGATTCTTATGGTGCATGTGCACAACTGTAAAAAAAAAAATGAGGCAAAATCCGAGTGTTTTTACCTGTTCCGTCAGTTTATGCAGGTGCGTGCATTTCATGTGACTGTGTTAAACATGTTCAGCCTCAGAGATGTTACATACTGGTGCGCTTTGAAGCAGACCTGCGCTCCGCTCACTGCGCCATGCAGCTTTAGAAATACAGGGGAATTTGACACGAGGTGTATTTATTTATTTTTTTTTTTGCTCTTTAACGCATCTCACAGTGGCTCATTCACGTCGTTTGAATCCCATTAGGGGTGTTTTAAGGACAGCTGTGCTCTTTGCGGTGCAGGTGCCGCACTTTGGATAAGGGGACGCCAGTGGGTTGAAAACCCACACAGCGCCTGCACTGACTGGGGGGGGGGGGGGTGGGAGAAGAAGAAGGAGACGTGCATGATCAACCACCACAAAACCAAATGCGGTGGAGAGAAGAAAAAAAAGAGCAAAAGTACTTACAGCATCTCCCTTCCACGGAGCTCCAAAACAGTGGTGTGAGATGACATTGTAACAGCCGCCTCTCTCCTCCGAGGAACCATGCAGCCTGTGGTGCTTATCACTCTTTCAAACCCTGCACCAACACGAGAAAGGAAAAAAAATCACCCTCCAACCTCTCTGGGCAGTCAAGTATTTCCACCGGCTCCACACACACAAAAAAATGAATGAAATCCCCCGTTTTAACACTTCACGGGCGCGCGGCTGCGAATCAAATCACTGTTGTTGTAATCCAGTCTTCAGTGTGTGTGTGTGTGCGCGCGTGTGCGTATGTGTGTGCGCGCGCCTATACCGCGGATTCTCCACTGCAATATCTGCTGGCCCCGCGCATGGTGGTGGGGAGCTCAACCTGCCTCTGTGTGATTAGAGCTCCCGGTGTCCCGGTTATTCCTGGAGGAGGAAGAAGAAGAAGGAGGAGAGGCGAGCGGCCGCCGGACGCACACGTAGGCGCACACGCACATCGACTTACTACACGAGAGGCTCCGGCATCCTGCGAACCGTGCCGGGACACGCTTGCCAATGCCTCTCTCTCTCTCTCTCTCTCTCTCTCTCTCTCACGTGGATGTGTGTGAGACAGTGTGGCTGAATGTGCACGCGTGCGTGTGATTTTTGTCTATGCCTGTGCGCTTCTGCAGAGGCTGGAGCAACTGGATAGATAGATAAACTCTCTCTCTCCTCTCGTTCTCTCTCTCTCTCTCTCTGCGCTAAAGCGCCTTCAGGAAGTGGCTCAGTCAAAGACAGATTAATAGAGGCTGAGTTAAGCTAAATCACAAATGATTCAGGCAACAAATGCACCCTCCTCTCAGTCTACATTCCTCTCTCTGTGTCTTTTTGGCAACAGCTGCCTCCCTCCATCCATCCATCCATTCATTCATCCATTCATCCATTCATGCCTTATGGGACTTTGATACGGTCAGTCCATCGCGCACGGGTCTATGCAAAGTCCATACTTTGTTGCTCCTTCAGCTGCAGCTGTTTCCAAACATGACATGAGTGAAAACACACAAACAAATCGCATGTTTCATCAGTCCAGCTCCACGCTCCACACACGCTGCACTGCAGTGTCGCTCTTCTAACGCGCATCTTTAACGAGGACGGAACAGCTGCATCATACCTGTGAAAGTTTCGCTCATAATAAGTTTTTTTTTTTTTGGCGTGGTGCATTGTCCTGGTTGGAAAAAAAACGGCGGCTCAATCCGTTTCCGGTCACGAGTCTCATGTTCCTCTGCTGCGTAAAATCTATGCTCCAAAAGTCTTGCTGGAAGGAGCGTGATCCTGATCCTGATC